>NC_084985.1:317601-338105 GCF_963691925.1 Scomber scombrus
CAGGCCGACTTCCATCCAACACGACATGAAAGAAGCTTCTCATGCAGCGACGAGGCAGCGACGCTTTACGCTCGGAAGCTAATTGGATTTCTTGGCCTGAGGTTTGAAATTGAGTCTCTGGAGGTTTCGTTTCTCCTCGACTGAAATCTAATCAGCTGTTCTTTGGCCTGAAGCCGATCTGTCGGCTGATTTCATTCATGAGAAACTGCCGAGATAAACACAGACATGAGATGAACATGGAGAGAGGCAGTCTGCAGGGACACACTTCCTCTGTGTGGATCCTCCTGTACAATCTGATTAAAAGCTGCTGTCTGCTGCTCTGACTCGTCGCGTGTTAGCAGCAAGTTTTACACAAGCAAACCTTTCCTAACGAGCTAATGGAGCCATTAAGACAAGCGGCGTCCAATTAAGGGACGACCTCCCAAACGAGGTGAAGCAGAGGAGGATCATGGGAGAATGCAGAGAGCCGAGGAACGAGTCACAATCACGAACCACCGAGAGGAAAAATAGTTTACAGCAGGTTTTATCACACAGACAGACAGAGAGTAGAATCTGCTTTACTGCTGATGTTTGTTCAAATATCAACATTTATATCAAGTTTTCTTCTACAAACTCATTGATCCAGGTTCCAACAACAAACTGACCAAAAATATCAATCAGTGTTTCTCAAAGTCCAAAATGATGAGATTTATATGAAATGAAGCTTTTCTTCTGATGATATAAATCAGTGATTAAATTAAAGAGTTTACAGATGTTCTCTGATATCAAACTAAAGCTTTTAAATCTGTTGTTTTTTTACAGGTTTGAAACGTATGAAAGCTTCACTGAAAAGGACAAAGAGGACGAGTCACAGCTGTCACTCTAAAATCAGAGCATCTGATTGGCCCTGTGCCAAGCCGTCGCCATGGATACGGCTGTGATGGGTTTACAGCTTCATGCCAGAGATCAGAGTTTGTTTTCATGTTTATCCCTTCGCTCCAATTTCAGTCACGACTGTCCTCAACATATTAAACACACGCACACATGCACGAACGCACACACACACACACACACACACACACACACACACACACACACACACACACACCCAGACACTAATCTCACATCTGGTTTCAGAGGTTAATCTGCTCTGTTACAATCTGCTGATGGATTAACTTTTATCAATGTCGCTCTTTTGTCTCTTCATAAACCCTCCGTCTCCTCCTCCATCTCCTCCCGGTTAACCCTCCGTCTCCTCCCGGTTAACCCTCCGTCTCCTCCTGGTTTACCCTCCATGTCCTCCCGGTTAACCCTCCATCTCCTCCTGGTTTACCCTCCATCTCCTCCCGGTTAACCCTCCATCTCCTCCTGGTTAACCCTCCATCTCCTCCTGTTAACCCTTCATCTCCTCCCGGTTAACCCTCCGTCTCCTCCTCCATCTCCTCCCGGTTTACCCTCCATCTCCTCCCGGTTAACCCTCCATCTCCTCCTGGTTAACCCTCCATCTCCTCCTCCATCTCCTCCCGGTTAACCCTCCATCTCCTCCTGGTTAACCCTTCATCTCCTCCCGGTTAACCCTCCATCTCCTCCTGGTTAACCCTCCATCTCCTCCCGGTTAACCCTCCATCTCCTCCTGGTTAACCCTTCATCTCCTCCCGGTTAACCCTCCGTCTCCTCCTCCATCTCCTCCCGGTTTACCCTCCATCTCCTCCCGGTTAACCCTCCATCTCCTCCTGGTTAACCCTCCATCTCCTCCTCCATCTCCTCCCGGTTAACCCTCCATCTCCTCCTGGTTAACCCTTCATCTCCTCCCGGTTAACCCTCCATCTCCTCCTGGTTAACCCTCCATCTCCTCCCGGTTAACCCTCCATCTCCTCCTGGTTAACCCTTCATCTCCTCCCGGTTAACCCTCCGTCTCCTCCTCCATCTCCTCCCGGTTTACCCTCCATCTCCTCCCGGTTAACCCTCCATCTCCTCCTGGTTTACCCTCCATCTCCTCCCGGTTTACCCTCCATCTCCTCGCAGTTTACCCTCCATCACCTCCTGGTTAACCTGGTTAACCCTCCATCTCCTCCCGGTTAACCCTCCATCTCCTCCCGGTTTACCCTCCATCTCCTCGCGGTTTACCCTCCATCCTGACTGCAGAAACATTTTAAATCTCACTAAGACGAGAGTCAGATTAAACTGTTCACTGCACAACAGTCTCATGAGTCACTTCTCAGCAGGTTGGTCTTTTTTTATTTATAACTCTAAACTTCTTCTAAACTGAAGTTGACATGCAGAAGCTTTTATCCTCAGAGACGATGGAGCGTTGGAGGACTGACACAGAACAAACTGTCAGGTGAGCAGGTGCAGAAGGTTTGATTTGTTTTTATAAACTGAAAATACTGAAATACTTCTAATATGTAACGTTCATATTCAACTAAGCTGCAGTTATAATGTAACCCACCCTGTGGACCAATAAGGCCTGGGGTCGGGTGTGATCAGGTGTGGGCCTAAACAGGCTGATCCTCAGCATCATAAACTAGCTGCAGAGACGTGGAGCGTCACCTGGCTGGTGGGGAAGGTGGAGCGGTACCAACTAGATATATTTGGGCTGAGCTCTACACACAGCAGCAGCTCTGGAACCAAACTGGACTCTGTTCTGGAGTCAGCAGGGTGAGAGGAGAGGGGTTCTGGGTTCTGGGTTATGGAGATACTCAGAGTTCTCCCTGCAGAACCAGAGGGTGGCCTCCTTGTGACTTGGTGTCTGTGTGTCTGCAGTGAACAGCAGCTCAGGGTACCCGGCCTTCTTGGACTCTCTGGGCCCTGGAGGGGCCGCGGCCCGCTGAGTCCATAGTTCTGCTGGGGGAGGAACGGCCCCATCTGAACCTGAGTGGTGTTATTGGACTTGTGTGCTAGCCATGGATCATAACAAACACCATGATCCAGCATCAGGAGGGTCAGAAGTGGACCTGGTACCTCCAACAGGCACCGGGACTGTTTGGAGTCAGAAAATGTGAGTTTAATCCCCCACTGCTCCACACAGCACAGCCCAGATGTGTCACTATATTTTGAGGTGATAAATGGAGTTTTAAAATATCACATTTTCACCTTCTTATCAGATTCCCTCCATGTGGGGCTGTTAGTAAGTTTATTTCCCGCTTTAAATGCTCCTTCCTCATCTGTAATCATTTGTTCCCAGTTCCCATTTGTCTTTAACATCCCTATTATCATCCTCATGTTGTAATGCTTTATAGATTTTCCATATAGCCCCTTTTTTTGTTACTTCCTCTGTGAATGCCATTAGCAGTTCCTCCACTTTGGACGATGTCTTACAAATATTCTCCCGCTCCTGATGTTTCTTCAGGTAACGTCTTACTGTAGGAATTTGTACTGGTCATGAACCGGTAGATTAAATTCTAAGTTGTTCAAATGATTTCATATTTTGTCCATTAAACACATAGAGACTTTTTTAAGGAAAAAAGAAGAAAGTGAACTTTTTTTCTGACCTGTTAAAACTAATGAAACACACACACACACACACACACTCTCGGATGCCGGTTTCCACGGAGACGCTTATCACCTCTTTCCCCCAAGCCAATTACATCTCTCCGGGAATTTCTAAGGTGACCAATGAGGACGCAGCTTGAAATGAGGGAGTTATTTTTAACTTTGGCGTGAGAGACACACACACACACACACACACACACACACACACACACTGCAGAGCTTCAACATTACTATAATAACACAGTAAGTTTCTCTATAGATTCATCACTACGAGACATTCACACATATCGTTATAAAACAGCTTGTAGAGTCTTTAAGGAATGGAGCTGTGATATTTGCTCTAACAGGAACATCAGCTGATGTCAGTAGATCAGATATTTGTAGAAAATGGTGTAAATGTCCTTCAGGGTTATTTGGAGGTAAGTGTTGGTTTGTGAGAGCAGATCCTCCCCAGGAGACGCTGCTCAGCGCCCAGATAAACTGAGCCTGCTTCTATCCCATCATCTTAAATAACGGCCTGACAGCAGGTCGGCTGATTTCACACAGCTGAAGTGGACGATTTTCCACCTCCGACAGGCTGAAAGTGAAATACACTGAAGCAGAGCCGCAGAGAGGCAGAAAAAAGCAGAAAAAAGCAGTAAAAGCAGTAAAAAGCAGTAAAAAGCTGCTCTGTCAGATGTTTCCCAGCCTGCAGATTCTCCTGAGCTGCTGCTGTCAACACGAGGAAGAAAACTGATGATTTCAACCTGAGAGAAGGAGCTCTGACATACTGATAAATACTGATAAATACTGATAAATACTGATAAATACTGATAAATACTGATTTAAACTGATTTAAACTGAAATGTGATGACAGGAAGTTGCTTCTCAGAAGGATGGAGAGATGATGGAGAGGAAGGATGGAGGGATGATGGAGAGGAAGGATGGAGGAGGGATGGAGGGATGATGGAGAGGAAGGATGGAGGGATGATGGAGAGGAAGGATGGAGGAGGGATGGAGGGATGATGGAGAGGAAGGATGGAGGGATGATGGAGAGGAGAGGAAGGATGGAGGGATGATGGAGAGGAGAGGAAGGATGGAGGGATGATGGAGAGGAAGGATGGAGGGATGAGACAGAGATGAGACGGCGACTCTCAGTCTAAACCTGCAGTAATCAGATTACTGAAATCTGAGGACACACACACACACACACACACACGGGCGGGCGGGGGGGGGGGGGTCTCCTGCTGGTTAATCCGCTCTCAGGGTCTCCTCTCTGGGATTAGAGCGTCGCTGCAGCTCAGCACTGATCAGCCATCAGCGATCAATAACATCAATAAAGCTTCAATCAGCAGGAATGTTAATGTGTGTATAATGTGTGTATAGACTTAATGTGTGTATAATGTGTGTATAATGTGTGTATAATGTGTGTGTGTAATGTGTGTATATAATGTGTGTATAATGAGTATACTACTCTAACATTAGTATATACTACTAACATTAGTATATACTACTCTAACATTAGTATATACTACTCTAACATTAGTATATACTACTAACATTAGTATATACTACTAACATTAGTATATACTACTCTAACATTAGTATATACTACTAACATTAGTATATACTACTAACATTAGTATATACTAATGTTAGTAGTATATACTACTCTAACATTAGTATATACTACTCTAACATTAGTATATACTACTCTAACATTAGTATATACTACTAACATTAGTATATACTAATGTTAGTAGTATATACTACTCTAACATTAGTATATACTACTAACATTAGTATATACTACTAACATTAGTATATACTACTAACATTAGTATATACTACTCTAACATTAGTATATACTACTAACATTAGTATATACTACTAACATTAGTATATACTACTAACATTAGTATATACTACTCTAACGTTAGTATATACTACTAACATTAGTATATACTACTAACATTAGTATGTACCACTAACATTAGTATATACTACTAACATTAGTATATACTACTCTAACATTAGTATGTACTACTAACATTAGTATATACTACTAACATTAGTATGTACTACTAACATTAGTATATACTACTAACATTAGTATGTACTACTAACATTAGTATATACTACTAACATTAGTATGTACTACTAACATTAGTATATACTACACTAACATTAGTATATACTACTAACATTAGTATATACTACTAACATTAGTATATACTACTCTAACGTTAGTATATACTACTCTAACATTAGTATGTACTACTAACATTAGTATATACTACTAACATTAGTATGTACTACTAACATTAGTATATACTACTAACATTAGTATGTACTACTAACATTAGTATATACTACTAACATTAGTATATACTACTAACATTAGTATATACTACTAACATTAGTATATACTACTAACATTAGTATATACTACTCTAACGTTAGTATATACTACTAACGTTAGTATATACTACTCTAACATTAGTATATACTACTAACATTAGTATATACTACTCTAACGTTAGTATATACTACTAACATTAGTATATACTACTCTAACATTAGTATATACTACTCTAACATTAGTATATACTACTAACATTAGTATATACTACTAACATTAGTATATACTACTCTAACGTTAGTATATACTACTAACGTTAGTATATACTACTCTAACATTAGTATATACTACTAACATTAGTATATACTACTAACATTAGTATATACTACTCTAACGTTAGTATATACTACTAACATTAGTATATACTACTCTAACATTAGTATATACTACTAACATTAGTATATACTACTAACATTAGTATATACTACTCTAACATTAGTATGTACTACTCTAACATTAGTATATACTACTAACATTAGTATATACTACTCTAACATTAGTATATACTACTCTAACGTTAGAGTAGTATATACTAATGTTAGTAGTATATACTAACATTATATACTCTCTCTCATGCTGGTATAAGAGCTCCAGCAGAGTCATGGTGACGTCTCTGCTGACGCTGAGCAGCAGCTTATTTTCTGCTCCATCACTGCCAACATATCACTGAGCAGCTTTCTGTCTGAGGCTCATCAGCTGAGCACATTTCATGCTCTCATTTCCTCTCAACAGATGCTCGTCTTATTTTCCGCTTTGCATTTCTGATTCTAACTGTAGTTGAACTGATGAATAGAGAAGAGACTCCAAGCAGCAGGTATTCAGAGTTTACTGAACACATCAAGTCTTCAGCTGCTGCTAGAAATGTTTCATTACTTCATTCAGAAGCTTTTATAATCTTTATGAACTCAGAGAACTCCTGCTCTTCATCATCATCATCATCATCATCATCACCATCACCATTACCATCATCACCATCACCATCATCACCATCATCACCATTACCATCATCATCACCATCATCACCATCATCATCATCATCATCACCATCATCATCATCACCATAACCATCATCACCACCATCATCACCATCACCATCACCATCATCATCACCATCATCATCATCATTACCATCATCATCACCATCATCATCATCATCACCATAACCATCATCATCATCATCATCATCACCATAACCATCATCATCATCATCACCATCATCATCATCACCATAACCATCATCATCATCATCATCATCACCACCATCACCACCATCATCACCATCATCACCATCACCATCATCATCACCATCATCATCACCACCATCACCACCACCATTACCATCATCACCATCATCATCACCACCACTACCACCATTACCATCATCATCATCATCATCACCATCACCACCATCATCACCATCATCACCATCATCACCATAATCATCATCACCATCACCATCATCATCACCACCACCACCATCATCATCATCACCATCACCATCACCATCATCATCACCACCACCACCATCATCATCATCACCATCACCATCACCACCACCATCACCATCATCACCATCATCAACACCATCATCATCACCATCACCATCATCATCACCATCAACACCATCACCATCACCACCACCACCACCATCATCATCACCACCATCCTCAACATCATCATCACCATCATCATCATCATCACCATCATCATCACCATCACAATCATCAACATCATCACCATCATCAACACCATCACCATCAACACCATCATCACCATCACAATCATCAACATCATCACCATCATCACCACCATCACCATCATCATCAACACCATCATCACCATCACCATCATCATCAACACCATCATCATCATCATCATCATCACTATCATCACCATCATCACCACCACCATCATCACCATCATCATCATCACCATCATCAACACCATCATCATCACCACCATCACCATCACCACCATCATCAACACCAACACCATCACCATCACCATCACCATCATCAACACCATCATCATCATCATCACTATCATCACCATCATCATCATCACCACCATCATCACCATCATCATCATCATCACCACCACCATCATCACCATCATCATCATCACCATCATCAACACCATCATCATTAACATCATCACCACCATCATCATCATCATCATCATCATCATCATCATCATCATCATCATATAATCATCATCATCACCACCATCATCATCACCACCATCATCATCATCATCATCATCATCATCATCATCACCACCATCATCATCATCATATCATCATCATATCATCATCATCATCACTATCATCACCACCATCATCATCATCATCATATCATCATCATCATCATCACCACCATCATCACCACCATCATCATCATCATCATCATCATCATCATATCATCATCATCATCATCATCATATCATCACTATCATCATCATCATCATCATCACCATCATCATCATCATTTCATGAATTACTGCAGAAGGGTTACATCAAACGTTCTACTTTCTGCACCAACATCATCACCACCTGTGTGTGTGTGTGTGTTACTATGTGTGTGTGCGTGTGTGTGCGTGCATGTGTGTAACTGTGTGTGTGTGTTACTGTGTGTGTGTTACTGTGTGTTACTGTGTGTGTGTGTTACTGTGTGTGTGTGTGTGTGTGTGTGTTACTGTGTGTGTGTGTTACTGTGTGTGTGTTACTGTGTGTTACTGTGTGTGTGTGTCTGACATTTTAATTAATGCAGAAACACAAACATTTTAATAAAGTCTAATGGTGCCAAACAATGACTCAGCACACACACACACACACACACAGTAACACACACAGTAACACACACACACACACACACACACACACGCGTACAGTGAGTCATGTGACACACACCACCTAGCAACCACCCGGTAACACCATGGCAACCAGTGATGATCACCTGAGACCCAGAAAGGAGGAACAGAGAGAGGAAGATGAGCTGTTCAATAATAATCAATCAGCAGCTTCACTTCTAAACTTTATTGTTTTATTAATAATAAACTGAACTCACTCATTTTTAATTTATCTTCATTTTTCAGCTCAGAGTGAGACATCAACTTCCTGTTTGAGTTCAAGTTGGCCAATCATAACAAAGAGTGTGTGTGTGTTACTGTGTGTGTGTTTGTGTGTGTGTGAGAGTGTGTGTGTGTGTTTGCTACTGTGTGTGTGTGTGTGTGAGAGAGTGTGTGCGTGTGTGTCTGTGTGTGTGTTACTGTGTGTGTGTTACTGTGTGTGTGTGTGTGTGTGTGAGTGTGTGTGTGTGTGTGTTTGTTACTGTGTGTGTGTGTTACTGTGTGTGTCTGTTACTGTGTGTGTCTGTGAGTGTGTGTGTGTGAGTGTGTTACGGTGTGTGTGTGTGTGAGTGTGTGTGTGTGTGTGTGTTTACCAGCATTCCTCAGTGATAACGGCGGCTCTTTCACACGGACACAGTTACCCACAATGCACCCTGACATAACAGTTATCAGAGGAAAGGGGGGGGGGGGGGGGGGCAGGGGGGGGCAGAGGAAGCCTTAGGGGCCACTTAAGCTAATTAATGGATTGACGTGCATGAGCGCTGCCGTGCACGTTGTGTTTTAAGGAGGCTTAAAGTCTTCATCCATTAGACAGAAGACACACACATACACAGTAACACACACACACACACACACAGTAACACACACACACACACACCACACACAGTAACACACACACACAGTAACACACACACACCCGTGGTTGCTGTTACCATGGAGATGAAGAAGCCACAGGTTAGTGGTTGCTGAAGTTGTAAACAGGACGCGTTGCCATGGTTACCACACAGCGTTAATGAATGAATGATTGATTGTATCACAGCAAACGAATCAAGTGTAAATTAATTAATTGATTAATTTAATTTAACATGATGAGATTATGATGTCACACACAGTCACATGATGATGTCACACAGAGTCACATGATGATGTCACACACAGACTCACATGATGATGTCACACACAGAGTCACATGATGAGATGATGATGTCACACAGAGTCACATGATGAGATGATGATGTCACACAGAGTCACATGATGAGATGATGATGTCACACAGAGTCACATGTTGAGATGATGATGTCACACACAGAGTCACATGATGAGATGATGATGTCACACAGAGTCACATGTTGAGATGATGATGTCACACACAGAGTCACATGTTGAGATGATGATGTCACACAGAGTCACATGATGAGATGATGATGTCACACACAGAGTCACATGATGAGATGATGATGTCACACAGAGTCACATGTTGAGATGATGATGTCACACAGAGTCACATGATGTCTTTTCTGGGTCACAGAGGAAACTTTGGCTCACTCAAAATTTGGGACACGGTTAAAAACCCAAGCAGGAGTAAAACCTGCAGAAAGTGGGTCACCTGTACGATCACATGACCTGCAGGAAGTGGGTCACCTGTACGATCACATGACCTGCAGGAAGTGGGTCACCTGTACGATCACATGACCTGCAGGAAGTGGGTCACCTGTACGATCACATGACCTGCAGGAGGCTGCAGACTGTCAGAGAGACAACCAGCCGAAACCTTCACTTAGATTTAGTTCTGTACTGTTCATGTTTTCTGTGTGAACATGTTGATATTTTTATGATGCTGGTTAAATAAAACCAACCAGATTAAAGAAGGAAATCAGTTAATGAAGCTTCAGATCAACATTATCCTGCATAAATAATCAATAGAGAAACAAAAAGTAGAAAAATAAAGTAGATAATAATAATAATAATAATAATAACAATAATAATAATAATAATAATGACAGTGTGTTTGTAACATTCACAAACTGAAAGATTCAACAGAAATGAATTAAATCAGTTTAAACTGAATAAATGTTTAACTGAGAGCCGAAGGGTTTATACACACACACACACACACACACACACACACACACACACACACACACACAGAGTTATAAGGGGGGGGGGGGGGGTTTGGGGGGTTTAAGGGGTTTAATGCAGCCATGGAGTTAAAGACTGGAGGGAGCTCCAATCTTATCGGATTTAATCCAAAAACAGACAACCCCCCCCTCATTACACCCCAACCCCCCACCAACTGCTCAAAGGCAGGCAGGCACACACACACACACACACACACACACACACACACACACACACACACACACACACACACACACACACACACACACACACACACACAGTGAGCAGATTAACCCCTTCAGCCTTTTAAAGTCTCAGAAACGAAACGAGGCCACAAACAGAAACGGTTTCAATTCAAACTGAAACCTGCAGTCAGCTGATCAATAACCTGCAGTCAGCTGATCAATAACCTGCAGTCAGCTGATCAATAACCTGCAGTCAGCTGATCAATAACTGCAGTCAGCTGATCAATAACCTGCAGTCAGCTGATCAATAACTGAAACCTGCAGTCAGCTGATCAATAACTGTGTAATGTATTGATTACTGATTGTAATGTATTGATTACTGATTGTAATGTATTGATTACTGATTGTAATGTATTGATCAGTGTATAATATTGATGATCGATCGTTAAGATTTTAGTCGATCACGTGAAATTTTGATCAATCAAACGCTGCGATCAATAGAGGAGGAGTGATGTGTGTAGTGTTGTGTGTTGTGTGTAGTGATGTGTGTTGTGTGATGTGTGTAGTGTTGTGTGTTGTGTGATGTGTGTAGTGTTGTGTAGTGTTGTGTAGTGATGTGTGTAGTGTAGTGTTGTGTGTAGTGATGTGTAGTGTTGTGCAGTGATGTGTGTTGTGTGTTGTGTAGTGATGTGTGTTGTGTGTAGTGATGTGTGTTGTGTGATGTGTGTAGTGTTGTGTAGTGTTGTGTAGTGATGTGTGTAGTGTAGTGTTGTGTGTAGTGATGTGTAGTGTTGTGTAGTGATGTGTGTTGTGTGTTGTGTAGTGATGTGTGTTGTGTGTAGTGATGTGTGTTGTGTGATGTGTGTAGTGTTGTGTGAAGTGTGTAGTGTTGTGTAGTGTTGTGTAGTGATGTGTGTAGTGTTGTGTGTAGTGATGTGTAGTGTTGTGTAGTGATGTGTGTTGTGTAGTGATGTGTGTTGTGTGTAGTGATGTGTGTTGTGTGTTGTGTAGTGATGTGTGTAGTACGTTGTGTAGTGATGTGTGTAGTGTAGTGTAGTGATGTGTGTAGTACGTTGTGTAGTGATGTGTGTAGTGTAGTGATGTGTGTAGTACGTTGTGTAGTGATGTGTGTAGTGTAGTGTAGTGTTGTGTTGTGTGTTGTATAGTGATGTGTGTTGTGTGTTGTGTGTAGTGATGTGTTGTGTGTTGTGTAGTGATGTGTGTTGTGTGTAGTGATGTGTGTTGTGTGTTGTGTGTTGTGTAGTGATGTGTGTAGTACGTTGTGTAGTGATGTGTGTAGTGTAGTGTAGTGATGTGTGTAGTACGTTGTGTAGTGATGTGTGTAGTGTAGTGTAGTGTTTGTGATGTGTAGTGTTGTGTAGTGATGTGTGTAGTGATGTGTAGTGTTGTGTAGTGATGTGTGTAGTGATGTGTGTGTTGTGTGTTGTGTAGTGATGTGTGTAGTACGTTGTGTAGTGATGTGTGTAGTGTAGTGTTGTGTGTAGTGTAGTGTAGTGTGTAGGCAGGGCTGGTTACCGGTTTCAAGGTAAACCACGGTATGATCAAGTCACGGTTTCACAACCACTAAAATTTTCCGTCACACCGTTCCTGCGGTATGAGGGGGGGGGGGGGGGGGGGGGGGGGGGGGTGGGGTTAATGTGACGTCAGCAGAGAGAAAGGTAGCTCTGCAGGTAACCCTAACCCCCCCCCCTCCCCCCAGGTAGCTCTGCAGGCTGTATGATGGCTGAAGGAGGGCGCACCAACTCCCCCCGTCTAACGGACCAGTCGGCTGTATGAAAACTTCTGCTACCGTAAAGACAGACGACCACGGCTCGGAGGAAGAAGGTTTTATTCACTACAAATAATCATTAATGTCGTGACTTGAGTTGCAGGTTTAGCCTCAGTTAAAGGACTGCACTTATTTATTATTATTATTTTAAACATATTTATTAATGTTCCATCATGTTCTTTACATTGTTAAAAAATAAAAGACATCAATCATAGCGGCCCATGCCTAGTAGTGTGTAGTGTGTTGTGTGTAGTGTAGTTGTAGTGTTGTGTGTCCCTTGTGTTCAGCTGAACTCAAACATGATGAGAACGTTTTCTTTTGTTTACAGTGAAGATTAAAACTGTGTGAGTCAGTTCAAGCAGGAATTTAAACACACACACACACACACACACTCACACACACACACACACACTCTCACACACACAGAGCAGTTTATGATAACATGAACTGAAGGGTGAACATGATAAAGAGGGAGCAGTCTACTTCCTGGACTGAACTCTTCCTGCAGCTGTGACACACAAACAACACACAGACACACAAAAACACTTCTTACCTTGATCTCAGGAGCATCCAATCACAAGCAGCTCCACGGCTCCACCAATCAGAGGCCAGGAAATGTTCCAAGAAGTCCAGACTGAGTTTGTGCAGCTGTTAATTAATCTGCAGAAGAAGAGAAGAGACGGTTATAAAGAGCTGCTGTCAATCAAACACAGACACCACCACACCCCCCCCCCACTGCTGCTGTCAATCAAACACAGACACCACCACACCCCCCCCACTGCTGCTGTCAATCAAACACAGACACCCACCACACCCCCCCTCCACTGCTGCTGTCAATCAAACACAGACACGCCCCCCCACTGCTGTCAATCAAACACAGACACCACCCCCCCCCCCCCCACTGCAGCTGTCAATCAAACACAGACACGCCCCCCCCACTGCTGTCAATCAAACACAGACACCACCACCCCCCCCCCACTGCTGTCAATCCAACAGACACCACCACGCCCCCCACTGCTGCTGTCAATCAAACACAGACACCACCACGCCCCCCACTGCTGCTGTCAATCAAACACAAACACCACCACGCCCCCCAACTGCTGCTGTCAATCAAACACAGACACCACCACGCCCCCCCACTGCTGTCAATCAAACACAGACACCACCAATTGCCCCCCCTCTGCTGCTGTCCAATCAAACACAAACACCACCATGCCCCCCCACTGCTGCTGTCAATCAAACACAGACACCACCACACCCCCCAACTGCTGCTGTCAATCAAATACAGACACCACCACGCCCCCCCCACTGCTGCTGTCAATCAATACAGACACCACCACGCCCCCCCCACCTGCTGCTGTCAATCAAATACAGACACCACCACGCCCCCCCACTGCTGCTGTCAATCAAATACAGACAGCACCACGCCCCCCCACTGCTGCTGTCAATCAACACACACAGACACCACCACGCCCCCAACTGCTGCTGTCAATCAAACACAGACACGGCCCCCCCCACTGCTGTCAATCAAACACAGACACCACCATGCCCCCCCCTCTGCTGCTGTCAATCAAACACAAACACCACCACGCCCCCCCCACTGCTGCTGTCAATCAAACACAGACCACCACCACGCCCCCCAACTGCTGCTGTCAATCAAATACAGACACCACCACGCCCCCCCACTGCTGCTGTCAATCAAATACAGACACCACGCCCCCCCACTGCTGCTGTCAATCAAACACAGACACCACCACGCCCCCATAGAGTATTGATAGTATTGGTAGTATTGATAGTATTGATAGTATTGGTAGTATTGATAGTATTGGTAGTATTGATAGTATTGATAGTATTGGTAGTATTGATAGTATTGATAGTATTGGTAGTATTGATAGTATTGGTAGTATTGGTAGTATTGATAGTATTGGTAGTATTGATAGTATTGGTAGTAATTGATAGTATTGGTAGTATTGGTAGTATTGGTAGTATTGATAGTATTGATAGTATTGGTAGTATTGGTAGTATTGATAGTATTGGTAGTATTGATAGTATTGGTAGTATTGATAGTATTGATAGTATTGGTAGTATTGATAGTATTGATAGTATTGGTAGTAGTGATAGTATTGATAGTATTGGTAGTATTGATAGTATTGATAGTATTGGTAGTATTGATAGTATTGATAGTATTGGTAGTATTGGTAGTATTGATAGTATTGGTAGTATTGATAGTATTGATAGTATTGGTAGTATTGATAGTATTGATAGTATTGGTAGTATTGATAGTATTGGTAGTATTGGTAGTATTGATAGTATTGGTAGTATTGATAGTATTGATAGTATTGGTAGTATTGATAGTATTGATATAGCATTGGTAGTATTGATAGTAATTGATAGTATTGGTAGTATTGATAGTATTGATAGTATTGATAGTACTGCTAGTATTGATATAGCATTGGTAGTATTGATAGTATTGATAGTATTGGTAGTATTGATAGTCATTGATAGTATTGATATATTATTGATATAGTATTGACAGTATTAGTATACAGTCTGAGGTGTGGGTGCCTGCTGCAGTCAGTCTGACTCTGAGCAGTGAAGCTGCAGCAGTGATGAAGAGCGGACTCATCAGAGCAGAATACAGATGAAGCTTTTATCACAGAGTCCTCCCAGAGGGCAGCACAGCTACGTCTGGACTCAACCGCCGCCACAAATGGATTCTCAACGGCCATGATAAAAAACATCCTATCAGTCATATCATGGCAGGAACCTTCGAGGGAAGAGACGGCCTGCTGCAGCTGTCACTGCAAATAAAGGAGAAGAGCTCTGTGAGCCTTCAGGTGGAGAGAAAGAGACGGGTGACAGAGGCCGGCAGGTTGGAGCAAATGAGCTGAGAAGAAAGAGAGAGAGAGAGAGAGAGAGAGAGAGAGAGAGAGAGAGAGAGAGAGAGAGAGAGAGAGAGAGAGAGAGAGAGAGAGAGAGAGAGAGAGAGAGAGAGAGAGAGGAGGGGGGGGGGGGGGAGGGAGAGGGAGGGAGGGAGGGAGATAGAGACAGAGAGAGAGAGGGGGGGAGGGAGGGAGGGAGAGAGGGAGAGAGAGAGAGGGAGAGGGAGGGGAGAGGATGAGGGGAGGAGAGAGGAGAGTGAGAGAGTGAGAGAGAGAGAGTGAGAGAGAGAGAGAGAGAGAGAAGCTGAGCAGTCAGGGAGAAATTAAAGACTGAGGAAAGAAGGAACGACAGAATAAAGAATAAAGAATAAAGAAGAGAAGCAGCAGCATGAAGCAGACGGAGGATCAGTGGCTCTGCTTCATGAAGACGTGACGGATCATGATGTGAGTCTCTGACCTCGCTGTGTGTTCACCTTTCTAACCATCATCCTGGACTCTCAGGTCTTTGAGGTGGAACCAGGATCCACTGGATCTCAAGGATCTGCCCCCCCAGACTCAGTGTGAAGCTGCTCTCATCTGTTAGAGAACCGTTTGAAATCAGGTGTTCCTAACCACTTCCATGGTCACAGGTGTACAAACCAAGTTGCAAGGCCTGCAGACTGTTTCGAATAGAATAGAATATCCTTTATTGTCATTGTACAACAGGTGTCACAACAAGATTGGTACGGGGTCTCATCCCGTGGTGCAAAATATTTCTACAAAATGAAAGAATGGGTCGCTCTCAGCAGCTCAGTGAACTCCAGCGTGGTGCTGTGACAGGAAGCCACCTGTGCAACAAGTCCAGTCGAGTCCTCGCTCCTAAATATTCCTCAGTCAACTGTCAGTGGTTTATAACAGAGTGGAAGAGATTGGGAACGACAGCAACTCATCCAGAAGTGGTAGACCACGTAACTTTCTGCAGTGTCAATCGCTGCAGACCTCCAAACTTCATGTGGCATCAGATGTGCTCAGGAACCGTGCGTAGAGAGCTTCATGGGTTTCATGGCTGAGCAGCTGCTTCCAAGCCAAACATTACCAGGTGCAAAGCGTCAGATGCAGTGGTGTAAAGCTGCCACTGGACTCTAGAGCAGTGGAGACGCTTCTCTAGAGGGACGAATCACGCTTCACCATCTGGTGATCGGATGGACGAGTCTGGGTTTGGCGGTTGCCAGGACAACGGTACTGGTCTGACTGCATTGTGCCAAGTGTAAAGTTTGTGGAGGGGGGGTTATGGTGTGGGCTTGTTCTTCAGGAGCTGGGCTTGGCACCTTAGTTCCAGTGAAAGGAACCCTAACCCTGACCTCAACCCGATAGAACAGCTTTGGGATGAATTAGAGCGGAGACTGAGACTGGAGCAGGCCTTCTGGTCCAACATCAGTGTGTGACCTCACTAATACAATATAGTGTAAAACATAGTATATATATAGCTCCATCTATTTGGTGTTTCTGTGTTAAAGAACAGTGATCATTAACATTTCTAAAGCAGGAAAATCATCATCAGCAGATTTTATCCTGCATGTTTGTCCACATGATTCAAGATTAAATATTTCCTGTGTGTGTGTATTGGAGCTTGTGTGAGTGTGTGTGTATGTGTGTGTGTGTGTGTGTGTATTTGAGCTTGTGTGTGGTGTGTGTGTCTCTCTGTTAGTAGATGGAAATGAAAGCAGACTGAATATAATCCAGAGCGTGACGCTGCTCTGCAGCTTCAGAAGCTTCACACATGTAAAAACTGTCACATCTGTCACCACATGGAGACTCACTGTGTGTTAAAGCTCAGCGGGCCAACACGAGGAACATGCTAAGAACACACTGAGAACAGGCTGAAAAACACGCTAAGAACACGCTGAGAACACGCTGAGAACATGCTAAGAACACGCTGAGAACAAGCTGAGAACATGCTAAGAACACGCTGAGAACACGCTGAGAGCAAGCTGAGAACAAGCTGAGAACACGCTAAGAACACGCTGAGAACAAGCTGAGAACATGCTAAGAACACGCTGAGAACACGCTGAGAACACGCTGAGAAGCCGCTGAGAACAAGCTGAGAACATGCTAAGAACACGCTGAGACACGCTGAGAAGCCGCTGAGAACACGCTGAGAACACGCTAAGAACACGCTAAGAACACGCTGAGAACACGCTGAGAACACGCTAAGAACACGCTGAGAACACGCTGAGAAGCCGCTGAGAACATGCTGAGAACACGCTGAGAACACGCTGAGAAGCCGCTGAGAACACGCTAAGAACACGCTAAGAACACACTGAGAACACGCTGAGAACACGTTGAAAACACGCTAAGAAACAAGCTGAGAACATGCTAAGAACACGCTAAGAACACGCTGAGAACACGCTGAGAACATGCTAAGAACACGCTGAGAACATGCTAAGAACACGCTGAGAACATGCTAAGAACACGCTGAGAACACGCTGAGAACACGCTGAGAACATGCTAAGAACACGCTGAGAACACGCTGAGAACAGGCTGAGAACACGCTAAGAACACGCTGAGAACAAGCTGAGAACAAGCTGAGAACACACTGAGAACACGCTAAGAACACGCTGAGAACACGCTGAGAACATGCTAAGAACACGCTGAGAACACGCTGAGAACATGCTGAGAACACGCTGAGAACACGCTGAGAACATGCTGAGAACACACTGTGAACAAGCTAAGAACACGCTGAGAACATGCTGAGAACACGCTGAGAACATGCTAAGAACACGCTAAGAACATGCTAAGAACATGCTGAGAACACACTGTGAACACGCTGAGAACACGCTGAGAACATGCTGAGAACACGCTGAGAACACACTGTGAACATGCTAAGAACACGCTGAGAACATGCTAAGAACACGCTGAGAACACGCTGAGAACACGCTGAGAACATGCTGAGAACACACTGTGAACACGCTACGAACACGCTGAGAACATGCTAAGAACACGCTAAGAACATGCTAAGAACATGCTGAGAACACACTGTGAACAAGCTAAGAACACGCTGAGAACATGCTAAAACACGCTGAGAACACGCTGAGAACACGCTAAGAACAAGCTAAGAACAAGCTAAGAACAAGCTAAGAACACACTGTGAACACGCTAAGAACAAGCTAAGAACACGCTAAGAACAAGCTAAGAACACACTGTGAACAAGCTAAGAACACGCTAAGAACACGCTGAGAACACGCTAAGAACAAGCTAAGAACAAGCTAAGAACACGCTAAGAACAAGCTAAGAACACGCTAAGAACATGCTAAGAACACGGTGAGAACACGCTGTGCACATGTTAAAGAAACGGAGTGAAACCTCCAGCAGGACGAACACGTGAGCAACGTCAACAACAGCGTTACAGAGTCAGCTGATGGTCTCACACACTGAGGGGGGGGGGGGGGGGGCTGTGGTTCAGGTGGGGGAGGGGGGGCTGTTGTTCAGGTGGGGGGGGGCTGTGGTTCAGGTGTGTGTGTGGGGGGGGCTGTGGTTCAGGTGGGGGGGGGGGGCTGTGGTTCAGGTGTGTGTGTGGGGGGGGGCTGTGGTTCAGGTGGGGGGGGCTGTGGTTCAGGTGTGTGTGTGGGGGGGGCTGTGGTTCAGGTGGGGGGGGGCTGTGGTTCAGGAGGTGGGGGGGGCACATAGCTGCTGTCAGTGTTCAAACGTCACAGCTGATATTTACTAACAGGAAGTGAACAGCTGAAGCAGCTTCATGTTTAAACTATATTAACTTCTGGAGCTTTCAGTCACATCACGTCATCTTCCTCCTGTTGTCATGGAAACGTACAGTACTTCCTGTTGGAAGTACTTCCTATTTTCTGATTGCATTAAAATTCAAAAGTTGATCAGCGACGTTAAAAAACGTTTTTATTTCACTTTTCAATAAAACCAGAAAATAAAGATAAAGAAATTCTGAACACAAAGATTAATAGGCTAATCCTGTGTGTGTGTGTGTGTGTGTGTGTGTGTGTGTGTGTGTGTGTGTTTGTGTGTGTGTGTGTGTGTCTCTGTGTGTGTCTCTGTGTGTGTGTGATACGAGTCACAGGATGAATCTCACGGATAAAAACGGATGAAGATACGAAAAAAATGAGACAAAGAGCTCATAAATAACAAAAGCAGGAAACACACACACGCACACAGACACAGAGAGACACACACACACACAGACACACGCACACACACACTCACACAGACACAGAGAGACACACACACACAGAGACACACGCACACACACAAACACACACACACACAGAGAGACACACACACACACACACACACACACACAGAGACACACACACAGAGACACACACACATACACACACAAACACACACTCATTTCCTGGAGATTCTGACCTTAACTTTAACTTTAACTCTGAGTCACAGATCAACTGGAGACTTTTTGTCCTTAATTAGAAAAAACTAATTAAGTTTCTACTGAACTGATCTGAAGCCTGAAATGTCCCCAGAAGTAGCCTAAGACAGACCTCACACACACACACACACACATACACAGATCAGCTGACTGGGTTTATGTTGTAAATAAGATTTTCTACTGAAACATGTTGAAACACAAACAGAGACGAGTGTTTCACATTCCTGCAGCCAGACGGACACATGAACGCCTCATCAGATCAGCTGAGATCACATATACAGTCTGTTTAGTGTGATTGGCGTAAGAATAGCTACACTAATAACAACAGGATCTCTCTCTCTCTCTCTCTCTCTCTCTCTCTCTCTCTCTCTCTCTCTCTCTCTCTCTCTCTCACTCTCTCTCTCTCTCTCTCTCTCTC
>NC_084985.1:338305-343305 GCF_963691925.1 Scomber scombrus
TTTCTTTCTTTCTTTTTCTTTCTTTTTCTTTCTTTCTTTCTTTCTTTCTTTCTTTGTTTTGTGTTGCTAAAGAAGAAAAACAACAAACAAACATGATATAAAGACTTTAATAAGTTTACACAGAGATTATTTACTACAGACGGGATGTATTCCTTTATTTTATTATTATTTTTCTTTGATTAATTCATTAATTTGTTGCTATTCTTTGAAGTGCCGAGCTGTCAATCAACTGGCTGTGGGCGGGACTTCCTGTTTATATTTCTGCATTTATTCTTTAACATGATTCTTCTTTTTATGGCACGTTGATGTTTCCTTCAGTTCAGGCTGTAGAGACCTGCTGCTCCTCTCCTGGAGACTGAGTCAGAGTGATGAGCCTCGAACGCCCGCAGACGATCCGCCTCGTTCCTGAAGGTGTTGAGAGAGGGAGGAACCTGAAAGAGAGAGAGAGAGAGAGAGAGAGAGAGAGAGAGAGAGAGAGAGAGAGAGAGAGAGAGAGATTTTTTTTTTTGATTTTTATAAAACCTTTATTTTCCAATAAATATGACTACATCAACAATACATATTTATCAGATTAAAACAAAACAACAAAACTATGTTGTTGTTTTTTTGTTTTTTAAAAACTCATAGAAACACAGAGTTAAAAATCAGCTGCTCCTCAACAACAGAACAGAGAGCTGCATTGAAACACCACTGAGACATAAAACCATCAACATTATTCATGAGTGAATAAAATCTGAAATCTACTCTGATTCTGGCTTTCACCAACGCCTTAAACACTGGCATCAGCTCTCTTCCTGAAACACCGTCTACTCGACACTTCCTGCTCTTATAAATGGACAGTTTGGCCTGTCCAACTACAAAGTTCAACAGCTGCCACTTCTTTGCATTTTCTTTCTGGTAACCAGCACCGAAAATAAAAGCAGTTTCACACCAACACTCACCACATCTTAAAAACACAGTTTTCAGAGTTTCAAACAGAACTTCAAGTCTTTTACAGTCCAGGAAACAATGAAAGACAGTTTCTGGTTCCTGACAAAAAGGACATGTAATGGACACTGTGGGATTTATTTTAGAAACCAAGCTGTTGACAGCCAGCGCCCCCTGCAGGATTCTCCACTGCAGATCACCTGATCGCTTATTTAAAGGCGGTTTATAAAAAAGCCTCCACACTGGTTTACAGTGATCTTGCACCTTTAGTCTCACTCTCCACACATTATCTGTTCTCCCACTCAACTTTCTCTTGTTCAAAGCTTGAACACAATATTTATATAGAGCTTTCCCGTTCAACATGTAGAGGTCTGCAGAAGCAGCATTGTTATAAACCAACAACGGTCCCGTCAATCCAGTGTGGTCTATTGTAAGACCCAGTTCAGGGAATGGATCCCTTCCATCAGGAGTGTCTATTCCAGAAAAATAGTCCTGTAGCATTTCCATTTCTCCATTACTCAGTCTGTTAGTCCAAGTGTTCAAAATGTCTCTGGTGTGACGATGCGACTGCAGGCCCAACAGAGAAGCTACTGCCTCTATATTGTTGAGTCCTGCACCTGCAGCGTCCACCACGCGTCTCAACTTCACTGACCCAGCTGAACACAAACGCCGGGTGAGACCAGGTCTACTGTTGTCTTGAATATCCAATCGGGCCCCGTGGATTAGAGGCTCCTCCAGGAGCCAGAACAGTGAAGCTGCAGGTTCCAGTCTGTTCCACTTAAAAAGAGTCCATGCCTTAAAAAGTCCCTGATAAAATGGAGTCAGATCACACAAACGTATAAAACTACAATTCATTAAAAACAAGGATGCATCTAAATTCAGACCTGCAATACCCCTTAAAATGATGCTCGTAACAGGTTTCCATACCACGTCATCATTACCTGTGAGGTACCGTTGGATAAACTGTAATCTAAAAGCTGCTACTCTGCTCCCCAGGTGTACCAACCCCTGCCCCCCCTCTTCCTTTGGCAGGTAAAGTACACTCTGAGGAACCCAGTGCAAATTATCCCAGAAAAAATTAACCAAAATGGCTCCATACATTTTAATCTATGCCATAAAGTTGATGCCACTAAATTATTAATGACCAGAATTCTTCCCCTGTACGACATATTAGGTAATAGCCATTTCCATTTGGCCAACCTCCCCTCCACCTTCTCCACCACTCCTTCCCAGTTCTTATTTACAGTGTGATCATCCCCTACATAAACCCCAAGATACTTCAGGCCTCCCCTCTTCCAGCTTAACCCTCCTGACAGCTTAGGAAGACCGGCAGACCACCTCCCAACTGCCAAAGCCTCACTCTTGGCCCAGTTGACTCTTGCTGCTGAGATAACTCCAAAGGCTTCAACAATGTTACCCAACGTTGTGACATCATCTTGATTCTGTACAATAACAATAATATCATCTGCATATGCAGATAAATTAAAACATGTATCAAAATCAGATAAAAACAACCCATCAATAAAAAAACGTATATTGTGCAACATTGGTTCAAGTGACAGTGCATATAACATCCCAGACATCGAGCAGCCCTGCCTTATCCCCCGAGTTACTGGAAACGGTTTACACAAACCACCATTAATTTTCAGTACACTCTCAATGTCCTCATACAAAACCTTAATCTTGGCAATGAAACCAGGGCTGAGGCCGAACCTTTGCAAAACTTTCCAAACGTAACGGTGCTCAACCCGGTCAAAAGCCTTTTCCTGATCCAGTGAAATCAGACCAGCATCAAAGCCCAACGAACCAGAGACTTCCAAAAAATCACGAATTAGTGACACATTGTCAACTATAGACCTGCCGGGCACACAGTATGTCTGAGTCCTGTGAACGACCTGGTCCATCACCTTCTTCAGTCGGTTCGCCAAGACTTTGGACAGCAGTTTGTAATCCGTACATAAAAGAGAGACCGGTCTCCAGTTTTTTATGTCCTGCAGGTCCCCCTTCTTAGGCAACAGAGTTAACACTGCCCTCCTACAACTCTGGGGCAGAGACGAGTCACTAAAACTCTCATTGTAGACCTCCATAACGTCACTCTGAAGAACACACCAAAAAGCCTTGTAGAACTCCGGTGGGAGCCCATCGATCCCAGGGGCCCTCCCCCCCCTGCATACCAGGGGCCCTCCCCCCCTGCATACTCTGCAGCGCAGTACGAATTTCATCTGTTGTCAGAGGACCCTCTAGCTCTTCATTGGCCTCCTCCGAGACCCCTGGGCAGCCCACTGCAGAAGGAGTCAAACGCCCCGTCATCCTCAGTATACTCACTGCTATATAACTGGGAGTAAAAATCCACAGCCCTCTGACGGATCTTACCAGCCTCGGTAAGCAGGTTTCCTGTGCCTGACTGCAGAGCATGGATGAATCTGCTCTGCCCATTCTTCTTCTCTAGGCCAAAAAAAAAACTGAGATGGTGAGTCCATCAGGGTAGCGCTTTCAAAACGAGACCGGACCAAAGCCCCTTGTGCTTTAGAGCCCAGCAGGTCTGCCAGTACGGCTTTCTTGGTTTTGAGATCTCCAAAACGACCTCGATCTCCTGTGGACCCTGCAGCATTTTGCAGCTCCACTATTTCAATCTCTAGATCTCTGATAGATTTGGTGATGTCACGAGAGACATTGAGAGTTTACTGTTGACAAAACTGCCTAATTTCCACTTTTCCACAATCCCACCACTGCTTCAATGATATAAAATCCTCTTTTCTTGTTCTAAAAACTCTCCAAAAAAATAAAAACGTTTCTTTAAAATGTTCATCTAATAACAAAGCAGTGTTAAAATGCCAATATGCAGACTTATGTTTTCACATTTGCAATAAAAACAGTACAGGACACCATAGAATGATCGGAAAAACCCACCGGAATCATTCTGCATCCTTTAAAAATACTAAAATGATGCTTAAAACAATAAAACCGGTCTAATCGGGCCATAGAAAACAACTCCTCTCTAGTCTGGACCCACGTGTATTGTCTATGTGTGCCATGTATTCTTCTCCAAACGTCTGTTAAGCTTTGAGCTGCTATGAGCTGCATCAGTGCTCGTTGTGATGCAGCATGAGGTTCTATGTGATTCCTGTCCAGCTGATCATTCTCCGTACAGTTAAAATCACCTCCTAAAAATAAAAACTCCTCAGGCCCACACTGATTTAAAACCACACCTAGTTCATTTAAAAACTGAACTCTGGCAGGTCCTGTGTTGGGAGCATATAAATTAATAAAAACAATAGTAAAAAGCTCATATTTGGCTCTAACCACCATCAGTCTCCCCTTCACTACTTCTTCCACCTCATGAGACTGTGGCAGAAAGTTTCTAGAAAACAGGAGTGCCACTCCTCCACTGTTTCTACTGAGATGACTTAAAATCACTTCCCCATCCCATTCCCTCCTCCAGTCAGTCTCATTTAAAGTGTCGCTGTGCGTTTCCTGAAGCATCATCACATGTATGCTCTTCAGTTTCATGAGTTGGAACAGACTTGCTCTCTTCCTCACATCTCTGGCTGCATTTAAGTTAAGAGTGGATACTGTGAAATCACTCATGGATTGTAATGTGAGAAGCAGCACACACAATAAACCAGACAGAACAAAGACTGCCTTACACTGTTTCTGAGTCATCATTATTTAGCTCTTGATTGAGTTTCATTAGTTTTTCCTACTATTTTCCTCAACCGATAGACTTCTTGGACTGTATAGCCTCCGTTTCCACTGCTGTTCATTTGTGATCTCACTGAACGTAAGAACAGTTTGTTGTCTGTAAAGTATTCTTCAATTCTGACATTTTTCATGTTTTTTGTTGTTTGCAGAAAAGTTTTAATTAGTTGTACATCATATTTTTTCTTCCTGTTGTGACCCAACAGACAGCTGTGAGTCAGTGAAAGGCCTGGCTGCCTTCAGCACAGTCCTCCTCCTCCTCCTCCTCCTCCTCCTCCTCCTCCTCTACCTCCTCCCCCTTCTCCTCCTCCTCCTCCTTCTCCATGCTAGACTCAGACTCTGGCTGCACCTCCTTCTGCTCCTCCCTGAAGCTT
>NC_084985.1:348305-350805 GCF_963691925.1 Scomber scombrus
AATCCATGAAGAGTATTTTACAGTAAATAAACCTTTGGAGTATTTGGGGTGATAAATGTGTTAGTGGTGACACTGAGCTGCTTCTCTAAACACACACAGAGGATCATAAATAATAAATAATGTGAATAATAACTCACATCAGCTGTAACATTAAGGTTCATTTCTCTCTGCTGAGTCAGCGTGTTGATGATTCATCTTCTAATGACTGTAAACTGTTTCACTTCATATTCTCATTTATTCAGTCCTCATCATCTTCCTCTTCATCTTCATCCCTCTGTAACAGGTGTGTGTTGGACACCAGATCTCAGGAATAATTGGCAAAATTGAGACGTGACACCTTCCCCTTCCTCTCTCCATCACCTTCATCGGAGGGTTGGAAGGGTTGGTTGGTTGGAGGGTTGGAGGGTTGGTTGGTTGGAGGGTTGGTTGGTTGGAGGGTTGGATGGTTGGATGGTTGGAGGGTTGGTTGGTTGGAGGGTTAGTTGGTTGAAGGGTTGGATGGTTGGAGGGTTAGTTGGTTGGAGGGTTGGAGGGTTGGATGGTTGGAGGGTCGGATGGTCGGATGGTCGGAGGGTCGGAGGGTCGGATGGTCGGAGGGTCGGATGGTCGGAGGGTTGGATGGCTGTGGCTCAGGAGGTAGAGCGGTCGTCCTCCAATTGGGAGATTGGCGGTTCGATTCCCGGCTCCTCCAGTCTACATGTCCATGTGTCCTTGGGCAAGACACTTAACCCCAAATTGCTCCAGCTGCTATGCCAACGGTGTATGAATGATTAGCTTCCTCTGATGAGCAGGTTGGCACCCTGTGTGGTAGCCATCAGTGTATGGCATGGTATGAATGTGTGTGAATGGGGTGAATGAGTTGTAATGTAAAGCGCTTTGAGTGGTCGAAAAGACTAGAAAGGCGCTATATAAGTACGGTCCATTTGGAGGGTTGGATGGTTGGAGGGTCGGAGGGTTTGTTAATAGTCCATATGGCTCCATCATATGCTGCCAGTGAATCCTGATGACAGCAGATTGGCAGCCGTTCCCTGATTGGCTGTCTGACTGCGACAGGAAGCCAAGCGGCCTTTAATAGAAACCTCCAACCTGCCGAACGTCATCCGAGCCAGACGGAGCAGATCGGATCTCTGCTGTCACACCAATGATAACAATGATTATAACATCTTCATGTAGTTAGAGGCCCAGTAGAGATAAAAAGAGTTAAAACCTGAACATCAGACGTCTCTGCTGCGTCTGGAAAGAAAGAAACATTAATAATTGATTACAACACTTTAACTTTACCATCATCATGTTCACTGGATATTAATCTACAATGATTTACTGTAGTAATATGAGCCGACTGTTACTTTACAATAAGCTGAAGATGATAACTGCTGGTCAGAAAGTTATGAAGCTTTAACATCACAAAATATACTGAAGAATAATTCAGAAGTACGACTGCAGCAAGAAGCCCTCAGTGAGTTCTCTGCTGTATTTATACAGACCGATGATAGCTGGGATTGGCTGCAGCCCCCCCGGCAACCCTCTAGAGAGGATAAGCGGTTTGGAAAACGAATGAATATATATATATATATATATATACTGCTGAATAAATGAAGGAACTCTTAAATGATGAATGATTGAAGTGTAAAATCTTAACTGATGTAACAACGATCAATGAAACCAAAACCATGACAGCAGCTCATCATGTGACTCAGTGTTTGGGGGGGTCTCACTGAGGGTTCTGGTTCCTAACAGGGAACCGTTGGCTCTGACAGACCATCAGTGCTCCCCCACCAGCAGCAGAACAGGAATATAAACCTTTATTTTAAAGCAGCTGCTCTCTCAGATCCACACTTCTTATTAAAATCTCTTTACAAACTTCACAGATATTAACGAGTTAAATCTGAAACTTTGATCTCTGGTCAGCAGCTGACGATGATTTCTGCTTCTTCTCTTCAGAGTTCTGCAGCCTCAGTGGACCAATTTATCTAAAAGAGCAGCTGCAGCAGAGTGTCATCAGTCTTACGGAGGGAGGGAGAGAGGGAGGGAGGGATGGAGGGATGAGCCTTGCCACCGAGGAGCTTTTTGACCACCTCAGTGACCTCAGCACCGGATGGCGAAGTATTCCTTCCACAGATCCACAACGTCCCGAGTCAAGGTCAGCAGCGCACCGTCCCCACCGTACACTGCTTCCCCCTCCTGAGACGCCGGTCCAGAACCTCTTCGAAGCTGTCCGGAAGTCGTTCTCCATGGCCTCACCGAACTCCTCCCATGTCCGGGTTCTTTCCTCAGCGACCGGCACAGCCGCCCCCCCGCTTGGCCTGCCGGTACCTGCCTGCTGCCTCCGGAGTCCCACAGGCCAAAAAGGTCCTATAGGACTCCCTAACCCTTCTTCAGTTTGACGGCATCCCTCACCGCCGGTGTCCACCAGCGGGTTCGGGTATTGCAGCCACGACAGGCACCGACCACCTTACAGCCACAGCACCGGCCGGCCGCCCCGACAATGGAGGCAAAGGAG
>NC_084985.1:365805-403305 GCF_963691925.1 Scomber scombrus
AACTCAACACCGATAACAGATATTTAATAACTTACAGATTCATTCATTTTAAACTGATTCACTAACAAACACAGAGAATAAAATCAGTGTTTCATTAATGTGACCGTAACGTTTTACACACGTTAAAGAACGAAGATGTCTGAGGATGAAGCTGCTAATTACAGCAGAAAAGCTACAATTGCAGTCGGCTCGTTAGCGTCCAGCAACCTGAAACTACACACACACACACTCACACGCACACACGCACACGCACACTCACACAGACACAGACACACACACACACACACACACACACACACACACACACACACACACACACACTTCAAAATATTCTTATTTGGCAGCAGTCAGATTCTAACAAGAGGAAATTAGTGTTGATGGTGTGTCTGTGTGTGTGTGTGTGTGTGTGTGTTTGTGTGTGTGTGTGTGTACATGCTCTGTAATTACAGTCTGGATCCTTCAGAGACGAATCATGTTTTTATATTTTGAATCGTCCTGTTGGACATTTTCATGTTCAAAGTCAAAGTTAGGAGGCAACGGGGGTCTGAACCTCCCAGAGAGGAGGAGGAGGAGCAGGAGGAGGAGGAGGGAGACATAGAGGAAGAAGAGGAGGAGGAGGAGGACAAGGAGGAGGTAGACAGAGGAGGAAGAGGAGGAGGAGGATGTTATAGGAATTTACCCTTAAAAAATGAGACTGGATTCGAAATAATAAGATTTAGGTTGAATTTAGTGTTTCACAAATGCAACAACAAGAGATACAGAAGAAAAGGCTCCTCATGATCAGAGAGGCTTTATGCTGCATGATCCCTTTTCGTCCTTCCTTTCCTCCCTCCCTCCTTCTCTCTTTCTTTCCTCCCCCCTACCTTCCTCCCTTCCTTCTTTCCTCTGTCCTTCTTTCCTTCCTTCCTTTCTCTTTGCCTTTCTCCCTCCCTCCTTCCTTCCTTATTTCCTCCCTCCTTTCGTTCCTTATTCCTTTCCTCCCTTCCTCTGTCCTTTTTTCCTTTCTCTTTGCCTTTCTCCCTCCTTCCTTCCTTCCTCCCTCCTTTCCTTCCTTATTCCTTTCCTCCCTTCCTTCCTCCCTTCCTTCTTTCCTCTGTTCTTCCTTCCTTCCTTCCTTCCTCCCTTCCTTCCATGACTCGAGGACAAGAGGAGAGTTAATCACACTCACCTGGGTCTAATTACAGTTAATCACACTCACCTGCTCCTCCATCAGCTCATCAGGCTGCAGTATCTCTGCCTCGGATCTCCAACCACTCTTCACCAGATTGATGAACTTGTGGTATTTTAGCTCTCAGCCAGTTTAACTGTATCTGTTGTTTGAAAGCACAAAAAAAGACAATAAATACAAGATGTCACCAGAACCATTTCCTCTTCCTGTGTTACTGTGACTCAGTGCTGTTTCCCAGTAATGAGAGCAGCTCCCTGGTGTCTCCAGCTCTGCTACCTGGAACTACTGCCCCCCCCCTAAAGTTTCAATATCCACAATATGATGCAGCCATAAAAACAAGCTGTAAAAACCTTCAAAGAGAGTTTAATAAGTTATTGTAACAGTGCGAGAAGCAGTAAAAAACGAACTTAACTTTTATTTTTAACTCGAGCTCACGGCCAAACCGTGAAAAGGAGACAAATAATTTTTGGTCAAAATGTAGACATAGGTGTTGGGATTCATAAAATGTGACGTTGACAGGCGGGGTCTGCACAAAATTTAAACGGGGGGGCCGAGACCGGCAGCGATACCTGTCTCGCTCCCCATTGACCCTAATATAAACGTCTGTTTTTTTTCAAAAGAATCTCACTCTGTCTTCGCACTGAGCTTACGCGCTCATTTTAAGGAATATCTGAATAAAATAAACACTGTCAGAATCTGCCGGCTTCTGTGTCTCTCACGGTGTTTTCGGTTTTTGGACAGGAGTTACGGTTTTCTCACAGTTTGCAATTGTTCGGGACCTTGTCAGAAAGCAAGGTCCCGGTAGGGGGCCCGCCCCCTACCGAGTGATAACAACACGCTTTTCTGTGGTATGTCAAACTCAGAACATATATTTATTCTGACTTTAATTAGTTTAAATAAATATTATTTATGCTTAAATATGATTAACATTTACTTGATATTTTCAGGGATGTTAAGTTGAGATTAAAGTACATTACACTTGATACTGACTAGTAAGATGTACTTAATACTTGAAACCAGAATATGATCAGGGTGACTTTTGAACACTGGAAATAAATCGTGTACTCGTCCCGGCAGCAGCCCCAGGGCACTCAACATGTCCCTGGAATTTTCTAGTTTTTCTTAAAGTTTGTTTAAAATCTACCAAAACTTTCTCTGCAGCAACTTTACCTGCTGATCATTTATTTTATTATTATATATTTACATCAACTCTTGCTGAGACTTAAAGACAAGACTTTGATGCTTTTCTAAATTCAAGCTGTTTTATCTTCATGTAGCTGAATGTGTGAGGACGTCAGCTTCCTGTCACTATTTAAATCAGCTCGTCGTCTCTTTGTCAAAAACAGAAGTAGACGAGACGAAGCGAGACAGCCTGAAGCTCGACTGTGAGTAGATTTTGGGTTAAATATGACTGTGTTTTCTTTATTAAACAAAGAAAAATCTCTGTTTATGATTTATAATATTTAATTATCATAAATCTTGGTTTCATACATGTAAAAAGTTAAAAATCAGGTTTTTCTAGGATGCACTCGAATTAAGGAAGTGATGAAAGATGTGAGAAAATGGTTTCAAGAAATGAATTAGGATATCTATAAGATATTTTAATTGAAGTTATAATAAGTGCTGCATTGTTTCAACTTGTTTAAAGACATATAGATGATGTCAGTGTTATTTATTCTATATTTAATGAGGAAGTCTCATCAAGATTCAGATCTGCTTTCTGAGAGAAACATTCATAAGACAAAAACACAATCAGAGAAAATAATTCTGCATATAAAACAATGAAATGTCAATTAGTAATTATTCCTATTGAAGTATCAGTAACTGAAATTAATACAAAAGAAGACAAAAATATCCAGGCCTCAAAACTGTGTCTCACTGATTGACAGCATTGAAATGAAAGTTCCTCATCCACTGGGTGTGGACCTGTTGGTCTACTGCTTCCTCTCAATGAGGTATCTATTGGGATTCCTCCAGACTTTGTTGTTATGGGTCATTCAGTAAGGATGAAATAGAACAAACGTTATGTAACTACGGTTCTGTGGATCCTGGTTGAGCGTCAGAGCGTTCTGTCACTCAGAACAGATCCTCTGATGTCACCAGAAGATATCGGTTAGTCGGGTCATCGGGGGTCAGAGGTGACGTTGTTGGTAAAGATACTCAACAAGCGCATGATGGAGGCCAGATGGAGACATTCAGTGCTGGAAGCTCATCCAGGATTCATAGAACCGTAGTCACATATGTAACTTTTGTTTTACACTGATGATGTAGAGCTCTCTGAAACTCACGGATCAAATATGATTCACTTGGAGTTACAGGCTTACATTTTATAAAATGCTATCAGACCTCAAATCTTTTAGGTTGTGCTAAAAAGTTAGTCAGAACTTCATGAAGTGATGATTTGTTGTCAGATTGTGGAATTCTTCTGCTTCCAAATGATAAAAACCTAAAATACAATTTCAGTGATTAATGTTCATACATTAGAGACATTTATGGGATGAAGTAATGTTAAGTAACATTTTGATTGTTGTTGAATTCCTCTGCAGATATCAAACATCATCATCATCGTTACTGACAGCAGCTGATCTTAACAGACTGGATGTAACAGATCTGAAGATTCAACAATGGGAACAATACAAAGACATCTTCTCTTACTTCTGTCTCTGCTGCTTCATCTCAACCCTTCACTCTCATATTCACTGAAAAACTGCACTGTTGATTATTCTGAGGGTGGCTCTGCTGATATTGTCTTGAATTGTCTTCATGGTGATCTTGCTGCTGTCCCTCATGACATCCCCAGAGATGTGAGCTCAGTAGATCTCAGTAACAATCTCATTGGACAGATTAACAGGAAAGATTTTGGCTTCTTTTCAAAGCTGAGACTTTTGTTCCTGGACTCGAATAAGATTGCTCACGTAGACGGTGGATCTTTCATCGGGTTGGCGGCGTTGTCAACACTTGGCATGAGAGCTAATGAACTCACCAGCCTGACAGGAAACCTTTTCCAGGGACTGTCCAACCTCACAACTCTTGACATTGGGCAAAACAAAATCCAGTTCATCGATGCCTCAGCCTTTCAGTTCCTGACCAGCTTACAGACTGTGATGCTGGATTTGAACCAGATCCAACAAGTTTCCGACATTCAGCCCATCTTACAGCTACCACATCTACAAAATCTGAGCATTGGACAAAATCAATTTCATTCTTTCCAGACCAAAGATCTGCTGCTGAACATATCCTCAAGCCTCAAGGTGTTGAATGTAGCTTACAGTGAGTTGGAAATATTCAGCATCACCACACCGATCTTTCCTCACCTTCAGCTGATTGACATTTCTCATGGCAGTTTGAAATGGGACATCCCTGACAAGACTTTACTGAAGAACATAACTCAACTGTATTTTAACTTTATTTCACTGCCTTTTAAAGACATGCAAAAAGTCCTGCAGAGTCTTGACTCGCTGATGCATCTCACTCTAAATTACATGGAAAAGTCGATCAAAAAAGGCCTCTTAGATATAGTCTGCAAAATCCCAACGCTTAAGAAGCTGGATCTGTCTTGCAACTCTTTCCCTAAAATCAGTGCAAAGCTTGTGAATTGCTCTCAGCTCACTGAACTTGACTTGAGCAGCACTTTGATGACTGAAGTGTTTCCAGGCTCCATACAATCCATGAAGCGACTGAGGTACCTCAACTTACAAGACAACATGCTCTCAAAAGTGCCAGATGACATCAGGGGTCTCTCCTCCCTTGAGATCCTGGATCTGAGCAGTAATTATGTCATTGAGTTGGGCTGTGGTGATTTCCTAAACACAACACGCCTCACTGAACTTAATCTGAGCAACAACCGCATTGCTAAACTGGACTCGTGTGCCTTTGAAAATCTGGAAGATCTGAAAGTTTTAGATTTAAGTAACAACCTGCTGTTGACATTCGGAGGCGCCTTCAAAACTGGCCTGCAGAAGCTTGAATTCCTCCATTTGAGCAAAAACTTTGTGTCTGTTTTGGAAAAAGGGGATTTTGAAGCTTTAGGATCTGTAAAGTATTTGGATGTGGTGTTAGATAATATCAAAAGGGTGACAAAGAAAGCTTTTGATGGAATGAACAACCTGGAAACTCTTAATGTGAAGCTTCCACTCCAATTTGAAATAGACTTCAGTGGACTGCATCAGCTGAAAAGTCTCACTGAACATTTTAATACTGACGACAGTTTCCAAAGTACTCCTCCAAACCCTGAAAAAGTTGTTTATAAGTTTAAATATTTGAAAAGTTGTACCGTAATATGCAAAGGCGATCACTGTGGCTTTCCCTTAGATGTACCAACATACATCTACAGGGCAATGAAAAATTTAGAGGAGTTCACGGCTGTGAATGTGTTTGTTTCCGCACCGGATCCAACAACATTTGTGCCCAACCTTAAGATCAAGAATGTGACGATCCAGCAGACTGATTTGACAGAATTTGATCCTTTTCTGTTTCGGCTGATCCCAAACCTCCGGTCCCTCGATCTGTCCAGAAACAAACTCAGATCTTTGGATTTTCTGGCTCAGGCCAATCTTTCGGTTCTCAGCTGGTTGAAACTCAGTGAGAACAAGTTGACGGTGATCAATGAGACGGTCTTCCGGTCTCTGCCTGCACTAACATATCTGGACCTGCTTGGTAACCCTTTCACCTGTGACTGCTCTAATAGCGGCTTCATCCAATGGGTGATTAGCAACAACCAGACACAAGTTGTTAACGCCTATCAGTACACTTGTTCCTTTCCTTTGGCTAAACAAGGAAGCAAGCTGCTGGACTTTGACATCCAGTCCTGCTGGATGGACGTTAATTTCCTCTGCTTCATTTCCAGCACTTGTCTGGTTGTGCTAACTCTCCTCACATCCTTCATCTACCACTTTCTGAGGTGGCAGCTAACCTACGGCTTCTACCTCTTCCTGGCCTTCCTCTATGACAGCAAGAAGAGGAAGAAGGAAGCTCCTCACTGCTACGACGCATTCATCTCCTACAACGTTCGTGACGAGGCCTGGGTTTACCAAGAGATGCTTCCAGTGCTGGAAGGAGAGCAGGGCTGGAGACTCTGTCTGCACCACAGAGACTTCCAACCAGGTACATCTTAGTACTTCTAACTTTTAACCTGCAGTCTTGTTGTTTCTGTCAGCTGACATCACAAACTCTCACATGGTAACAGAAGGAAAAGTTAGTTTCAGTAACAGTCTCGTAGAAATTACGTTCATATGCAGCTAAAATGTTTTCTCAGTGACGTTGCTTTGACAAATGTAATCTCTGCCTCTCTGAAATGAATGAAGGTACATTTATATATGGCTCAGAAGTTGATGAGATCTTTAATGAGGATTATTACTTCTGGAGCAGAACCTGGAAGTTCTGGCTTCACTTGAGGTCTCTATGGCAACATGACTTCCATGTGACTCTTCTACCTATGGAGCACAGTCACTCTCCTCTATCCATTCATTAAAGATATTCACCTTGTGTTGAAAACCCGACGACGTAAAGGCAAAACGTGTTGTACGACTCATGCAAACTGACAGCCTTTCTGAGTTGCCTAATTTATTCTGAAAATCTGAGTATAAGACATATAGTGACTCTGCTGAAAGCCTGTAAAGCTTCAGTTAGGACAGTTTTGTCTAAATGAACTTTCATTTTTTATGTATTTTGTTGGATGAGTTTTTGTCTCTGAAACATTTGAGTCCATTTTCATTATTGTTGGGTTTAATAACCATCAGTGACATTCAGATTTAACGTCTCTGTGTTTGTGTCTTTCTCTTCCTCTTATCTGCTTCCTGTCAGAGATGCTAAGATTACAGTCTCCATAGAAAGCTGATGGTTTTTAGTGTTTGAGTTTCACTTCCTTTTTATACTTTGGTCTTTGGTCTCAAATACAGTATCATGACATCAGTTCATCAGACACGCTGCAGCAATTTTGATGTGGCTTGTGGTTTAGTACCAAATTTATAGTTCTATCGTGTCAAGATTATCTCTCCATCCTACATATGGGGGGACTCACCCCAAAGGGGCAGCTGTTGTGGATTACTATTTAAGACACATCACCTGTAGTGGCCACACTGATTGGCAACCTGGGGCTATATAAGCACCACACCTGTGTGGCCACTCCGTTGCTTCCGTGTGTGAGTGTGGATGTATGAAAGGTGATTAGTGCCACTAGTGCAGGCATATTTCAGTGCGTCTTGTACAGTGGGAAAATGGCTAGTCCTGTGGGGCATACCTGTTTGAACTGTGGCGTAAGGATGCCTATGGAAGATGGTCTTGACCAGTGTGTACACTGCTTGGGGACCCTGCATTCTGCATGAATTGTTTCATTCTGCCAGCTAGAATGAGGGAGGCTAGGGCTCGAGTGTTTCTGCCACACGTCCAGCCACTCTCACTGTGACTGCAAAATGACCAAGAATGGTGGTTTTGCATGACCCAGTGGCACAATCACTTCATCCCTCTGGAGTGGGTGTCAAGGCACGAGTGGCAATGCCCCCTCCTGCAGCTACGGTTACAGCCCTGCCTACTGTCCAGCACACTTCCACCACCTGGCAAGAGCAGGAGGAGCTGCACCGGGTATCCCCCATGTCAGATGTATCTGATGAAGGGGACATTGACATCTTGGGCATTGACCCAGGGGACGACGCCCTCCTCCCTGTTCGGGGCATGTCGGCCCCCAATGCCGCCGCAGCGTTGGGAGTTGGCATGCCTTGAGCAGGGAGGAGGGCGTCGGCCAGCGGACCAAGGCCAGAGGGCCTCCCGGTTTGATGATGTGACTCCTACTCAGACAGTCTTTTTCAATGCTACTACTTCCTGATGTGGAGGATCTGGTATTGAAACAGTTTGCTACGCCATCTGAAGCCCATCGTTGGTCGGGTCTGTGGAGAAGGCTGGCAGGTGTGCATGGTCGGGAGAGGATTGCCTCTGGACCTCCTCCTCCCATGGATCAGGCTTTGTGGGCCTTGATGTCCCCCACTAAGTCAGTCTTGAGGACACCGAGTTGCCTGAGTCGGAACACCAAGATGATGGATGCCGTGCTCACTAAGCTGCATGGGGCTATGGCCGTACAGGGTCGGTTGGTGAACACTAGGGCTATTCTAGCCTTGTAACAACGCCAGCTGGCTGGCCGGTTGGGGGGAGACTCCGACATAACTGCGGTGGTGCAGCAGGTGTCATCTCTTCTGGCCAAGTTGATGGCCTCGCTCTGTGTGGTGAGACACCATCCTTGGCTGTCTCAGTCACGGCTACAAAGGGAAGACCAGGCCTGTCTACTCAGGCTGCCTGTGGTCCCATCTGCCATGTTTGGACCAGATGCCAAGGCGATGCTTAAGCAGGCTAAAGAAGCCCGCCAATGTGTTAAAGAGATGTCTGTTATACTCCGGCGGGGCAGTGACCAGCGGGTTTCACCAGCCCCACAGCCAAGACCACCTCAATTAGGTTCTGCTGCTTCCATTGATCTACGAGTCCGTTTGGAGGCCAGCTGACATGGTAGAGCTAGACGTGGTCAGCAGAGTGGGCAGGGCCGGGGCCAGGGGCCGTCCACTTCTTCCTGACATTTATCAGCACCCTGTCTCCCCATGCCGCCTCCTAGGCCAGTGCAAACTGCCCTGGGAGACCCTTGGGGCAGACCCCTGGGTGGATTCCGCCATGACTCAGGGTTATCGATTGTAATTTCTGCACCCACCCCCTCTGACACGGTCAGCCACCTTTACACTGGTGGCAGATCCTCAGCGCAGGGCAGTGCTTGCAGCAGAGGTCTACACTCTCTTAGCGAAGAGAGCCATCTGGGAGGTGACGCTGGACAATCCCCAGGCTGGGTTCTATTCACGTTACTTCCTCATTCCCAAGACTAGTTTGTCACGATAGACCTAGAGCTTGCGTATTTTCAGATCCCAATATGGGAAGGGCACAGACGTTATCTCAGGTTCGCCTTCAAAGGCAGAACCTTCGAGTTCTGTGTCCTCCCATATGGCATCTCACTTGCCCCCTGCACGTTCACAAGGTGCATGGACGCCCCTTTCGTCAGGAGGATATTCGCATCCTCAATTACCTGGACGACTGGCTGGTGTGTGCTCGCTCAGAGGGGCAGTGCCGCAGAGATGTGACTCGTCTCCAGCAGCACTTAGAGTACCAAGGCCTGCACCAAGGCTTGCACCTAGGCCTGCACCTCGACAATCCACAGAGTTCCTAGGCATGTGTTTGGATGCCAGGGCAGGGACTCTTTACTTGACTCCTGTGAGACAGGCCACCCTCAGGGCTTGCTTGTCCCAGTTCCGGCTTGGGGCCAGGGTGACCTGGAGGTTGTGTCTCCGCCTCTTGGGGTTAATGGCAGCCACAGTGCATGTCAGGGGGGGACCCCTCCCTGGAGAGTGGCAGCTGAATCCAGAGGTTGTGAGCGGAATATGGGATCGCTACGGCACAGCCGTGGCAGATCTTTTTGCATCCAGGGAGATCTGTCCCCTTTTTTTCTCCATGGGGAGGGACAATCCTCCCTTAGGGACAGATGTGACCACTGGGCCTCCTGTATGAATTCCCTCCCTTCAACCTCCTGCACCAACTCCTACAGAGAGTCCAGCTAGAGGATGTGGCCTCATCCTGGTGGCCCCCATTAGCTCCAGATGATTTGGTTTGTGGAGATTCCGCCCCTTCTTCAGGGACAACCGTGGGAGCTACCCATTCGCTGGGAGGGAACTCTTTTTTATCCTTTTCCCCAGGGCCTAAGGCTTTGGGCCTGGCCCCTGAGAGGCCTGATTTTCTAGCCATGGATTGCCCCAGTCTGTGGTAGTTACTTTGCAGGGGGCCGGGCTCTCTCGACCAGGGCTGCTTATTCCCATCGTTGGGGGTGTTTCAATCATGGTGTGCCTCACGACAGGTGGATCCCCTCTCCTGTATGACCCTTGATATCCTTCAGTTCCTTCAGGAGCTGTTAGAGGCAGGCAAGTCTCCCTCGACGTTGAGGGGGACGGTGGCGGCCAATGTTGGGCCTCGTAAACTGGCACAGGGTTGTTGTGACCTTATTGCTCAGTTCCTTAGGGGGACTTGTAGGGTTGCTCCCTCTCCCAGGAGGCCAGGTATCCCCCCATGGGATTTGGAGATGGTTTTGTCAGCCTTGCGGCATGGGCCGTTGGAGCCTCTGGAAACGGTTGAGCTGAAATGGCTTTCGCTCAAGACAACATTCTTGTTGGCTATTGTGTCGACAAAAAGGGTGGGTGAGCTACATGCCCTTTCCGTGCATGAAGAGTGCTGCCACTTCTGGCCTGGGAATGCTGGAGTGCTGCTGCGCCCTAATCCTGCATTCCATCCTAAGATCTGGTCTGAGTCCCACGCCAACCAATCTCTTGAGCTGCGCCCTTTCCCCCCTACTCAGTATGGTGGAGTTGGGTCTAGTGGGGGATCACTGTTGTGTCCCGTTAGGGCCTTGACGCTGTATATATAGCGGACTCGTGCCCACAGGGCTACAGACCAGCTCTTTGTCTGCTACAGGACCAACACTATGGGCGGCCAGTTCAAAGGCTAGGCTGTCCCATTCGGTTGTAGAGGCAATCCAACAGGCGTATAAGGAGGCAGAGGTGCGTGCACATTCCACACTGTGCCTCGCTACCTCCTGGGCCTTGTGGAGAGGTGCCCCCCTGTCTGAGGCCTCTTGGTCGAGCCCGTCCACCGTTTTATAAGGTTTACTGCATGAATGTGGCAGCCGGCATCCCGTTCACTGAGCGTGTGCTTGGCATAGTGCAGTAGGACATGGCCGAATATACCATGCCTCCGGTGCCATGGCTCTTAAAGAGCACTTGGGCTCGGAGTGATGTCGTTTTCTTTTCTTTCTGGGCTAGACTGGCAGGCTAGGTGACCTTCCACCCATTTAACGGCTGGCCTTAGCGTCCGGCGGGGCCAGCTTGGCCTTGGTGGCATCTTTCGTTGAGGTCATGGGTGTGTATATAGTGTGAAATTTGCACATAGTTCCTTGGTTTGAGCACGTGGGTGGTTCTGGTGGCGGTGACATCTCATTCGAACTGCTTGGTTTCCTCACGGTGTGTCGTACAGAGTCCCCATACATATGGAATATGTAGGATGGAGAGATAGTCTCTCCACTCAGAGAACCTAGGTTACCATGTAACCATCTTTACTTATTAGCCAGCTGAACAGGAACAGAGACATCAGCTGTCAGCAGCTTCATGACAAACACATCGGAGTCCGTATCAACCTTTAAACCTCCATCATCCATCAGTGAATTTGTCCTTAATTCAGCGTCTCACCTTTACCTGGTTCAATGTGAACAGTTACTGTGTCTCCACAGGTAAGCCCATCATAGAGAACATCACAGATGCCATCTACAGCTGCAGGAAGACCATCTGTGTGATCAGCCGTCACTACCTGCAGAGCGAGTGGTGCTCCAGAGAGATCCAGATGGCCAGGTGGGGGTGCTGGAGGAACAAAACCAGGAGGCACAAAGTTTCAATTGAATGAATTAAATCATAAACATAAGACAAGACAAGTAGGAAAAAAGAACAGATAAAAAATAAGGACAAAGAAAAAAAACAAAAAACTACTTATTTGGTGTTTTCAGTGTTTTTGAAGACATGTAACAACATGGCTGCCTATATATTAGATCTCAAAGAGAGACTTATGTAATCTGTAGTTGTTGGAGTTCAGTGACTTATGTTCCTGTTCGTGCTGCTAAATTGGTGAGCAGGGTTGAGGGTGGGAGGTCACACTGGGATTATTGATGGTTAGGTGTACTGAATAAACTACCACTATCATCTTTTACCCTTAATACCATGAGGGTGAACAGGGCCATCTTTTGCACTGACTGTATGTATGTTAACTAATTTACATACATGCAGATGGTACAGGAGCACCATGTCTGCACCTGTACTTTGTGAATTACACACTATATTTTTTGTATTATTTGCACCGACTTAGCAACTGCAAAAGCTGCACAATCCTCCTGTGGATTTGACTCTAAGTTAGCGTTAGGATTTGCACATGAAACACTAATACTAATACAGAGTGTCGGACTGATGGGCTTTCAGTCCAGTTGGAAGTTGTTTGAACTATTGGGGTTTCAGAATTTGCACCGGCTACGGCTGCAGAACCCGTAAAATAATTTACCAACAGCTGACATGGAACTGGTTTATGTGCCAGTAGTCCACAGGCTGTTGGTTCAGACTGGTTTTCTGTGGCATCACATCAGACATTTTACTGCTGTTAAACCGAACATTTATAACACATTTTACTGTTTTAACCCAAACCATGATCTATCTCTAACCAAGTGGTTTTTGTGTCTGAACCTAAACATTTAAACCTCAAACCATTTTCAATATATTTCGTACAATAAACAGATATTTGACACGAAGAATCTGTAGCAATAGCAGCTTTCTTTGGAGTAATGGGCTGTTTGACGAATGGTAGTGGTGATGTAATGTGTTACTTTTACTGCTGAGTAATTAATAAAGTAATGTGATTACTTTTATGATGAGTATTATGCAATCAGTAATTAATTACAATGATCAAGTAACCTGCCCAACACTACAAATCCTTTGTAGATCTGAAGATAAATGCAGAGATGGGTTAGTAACAGCTGAAACATGATGACAGTCATGAATAAATGGATAATCAGTGTAATATGAAGCAGTTCTGTGTCCTCACATACTCAGCACCTCCAGCTTTTATCTCTCAGCCTCTCACACTGATCCTCTGAATCGTCCTCTGTGATCTGTTGCAGCTTCCGTCTGTTTGATGAGCAGAAGGACGTGTTGATCCTGCTGTTTCTGGAGGACATCCCTGCTCATCAGCTGTCTCCGTACTACCGCATGAGGAAGCTGGTGAAGAGACGCACCTACCTGAGCTGGACGCAGGCTGGTGGACACAAAGGAGTCTTCTGGCAGAACGTACGGAGAGCTCTGGAGACGAGGGACGCTCCCAACGAGACCACCGACCTGCTGACCGGACCTCCAGGACGCTTTCCAAGGATGCAGACGTCTTGATGCTGAAGTCCCTTAAAGAGCTGCCAGTGGCTGCTAGCTGCTCCAACTGGCTCCCATTCAAAAAACTCAACGCTTCTCTTGAAATATGAAGTCAGTCATTGTTTCTACGACTCATTGTGTTCTCAGTCTTTAAAGTCCGTGTAAAGTAAGAATAAATATGTGTTCTGAGTTTGACATACCACATAAAAGTGTGTTGTTAACCACCCTGCCAAATTTGAATGATTAAAAAATCGCCAAATATGTGAAATTAGGCTTCAAAGTTGTGTAAAAGTCTGCCTATTTCTCTTCTCACAAACGCTGTGGGAGTGGCCGCCGAGTCCGCTGAAGCCCCGCCCCCTACCAAGTGTCACCTGTCAATCAAAGTCACCACCTCTACCAGAAACATGGACGCTAGGTCTGAGAGCTTTCTGCTTCTAACTCAGCTTGTTGGCTTGACGGCTAACTCGGCGGCTAGCTTGGAGGCTAACTCGGCGGCTAACTCAGCTAACTGGCTAGATGTAGACTATTGGTTTTCAGACCCGCCCATTAAATCCAGACACTGAAATCTTGAAACACAGTTTGTTAAGCCTAGGTCCACAATTAAAATCTAAATGGTTGAAATGCTTTTTACACCTTTTTTAGAAATACATTTACGACCTATTTAATGTGTTTAGAAGAAAATATCTGAATTCACTTTACACGGCCTTTAAACTCAGCTTCCCCTTTTAAGTGTTGGCTTTGATGTCAGCTGTGTGGATGTTGATTGACAGCTGCTCACCTGCTGCTTTCCCTGAATGAGTCTATTGATGCAATATTTCACCAAATTTAATATTAGCTCAAATAGCAAACATTAGCTCAACTTTGCTTAGCCTTACTTTTGCTTTGTTGTTCTCAAATTACAAAGAATAAATCTGCATTAAGGTTGTTTGTATTTTAAAACATACTATCAACATTATATTGTAATTGTATTTTTTAAACTCTATCAAGAAGCCTCAAGAATCATTTATGAGTAAAGCTGGACGTACAGGACGAGCTGGTCGGCTCCGTTTGTGAACGACTTCACAGAAATGTTCCCACAGAGTGAAAAGAAGAATCAGAAACCAGCAGATATGTTTATCAGTGTCAGCAGTCGTATTAGAAGAGCTGAATTTATTTCAAAATAAAGAAACAGAAATAAAGACGCTTTAACATGAAGATGCTAAAACAATACGCATCATTTTAAAATGTTCTTTTCTGTTTGTGTGAGAATGTTATTGTATATTGTTCTGAATACATTATAAGTGAATTATAATACGTTGCATTAATGTTCTGTAAGGAATGATGCATTTAATGCGGCGGGAACATTTTGTAAAAACGTTAAATTGCTGTTGAAGCAGACTTCTTTTATTCAGCTTATAAACAAATGAAATCATCGCTGCAACCAAACATCTACAGTCAGCTTTTGATCAATTTCATTTCGCTCTTATTAATCATAACTTTGTATTGAATTCTTATAAAACTAAATATATGTTATATTCTCTCCCCTCCTGCCTGTCTGGGTTAGTGATTGGCCTAAAGTCACATGACCATATATCTAACCCTTCTTGCTAGAAACCCCATCGTACCTGTCTGGATGTACAGAATTGGTTATTTTTTACATTGTTGATTTTTCTGTTGCTTTTTAAAAATATTGCATGTAATGTGTTTGATGATGATCCTGATGAATAATAATAAATAAAGTAATAAAGTTGTTCTATATGACAAATGTTGCTGGAGCTTTAACTTTTATAAGAATATTACAGTAAAAGTACTGCAGTATTATGAGTGATGTAGTATGCGGTATTACAGTAAAAGTACTGCAGTATTATAGTGATGTAGTATGCAGTATTACAGTAAAAGTACTGCAGTATTATGAGTGATGTAGTATGCAGTATTACAGTAAAGTACTGCAGTATTATGAGCGATGTAGTATGTAGTATTACAGTAAAAGTACTGCAGTATTATGAGCGATGTAGTATGCAGTATTACAGTAAAAGTACTGCAGTATTATAGTGATGTAGTATGCAGTATTACAGTAAAAGTACTGCAGTATTATGAGCGATGTAGTATGCAGTATTACAGTAAAAGTACTGCAGTATTATAGCGATGTAGTATGCAGTATTACAGTAAAAGTACTGCAGTATTATAGTGATGTAGTATGCAGTATTACAGTAAAAGTACTGCAGTATTATAGTGATGTAGTATGCAGTATTACAGTAAAAGTACTGCAGTATTATGAGTGATGTAGTATGCAGTATTACAGTAAAAGTACTGCAGTATTATGAGCGATGTAGTATGCAGAATTACACTAAAAGTACTGCAGTATTATAGTGATGTAGTATGCAGTATTACAGTAAAAGTACTGCAGTATTATAGTGATGTAGTATGCAGTATTACAGTAAAAGTACTGCAGTATTATGAGTGATGTAGTATGCAGTATTACAGTAAAAGTACTGCAGTATTATGAGCGATGTAGTATGCAGTATTACAGTAAAAGTACTGCAGTATTATGAGTGATGTAGTATGCAGTATTACAGTAAAAGTACTGCAGTATTATGAGTGATGTAGTATGCAGTATTACAGTAAAAGTACTGCAGTATTATGAGTGATGTAGTATGCAGTATTACAGTAAAGTACTGCAGTATTATAGTGATGTAGTATGCGGTATTACAGTAAAAGTACTGCAGTATTATAGTGATGTAGTATGCAGTATTACAGTAAAAGTACTGCAGTATAATGAGCTTTACTGTCACTGGACTCTATGATATAGATGTTTTAAAGAACAATAGTTTGGAATAATAATAGTGATATATATCAATGATAGGCGTTCCGCAGATTGAAGCTTTGAATAAAGGTGGGGGAGGACAACACGTATAAGGTTTCCTTTTAAAACCAGTCGCTAACGCAGACAGCGTCTCGTTCGCTTGTTGACTGGTAAAGGCGAGGCGTTACTCACGAGGCCCCATTTTAATGGTTCCGTGACATCAGTGGCTGGAAGTGGCGTTGGGTGTCTCACAGCCAATCAGGGACAAGGACCGAGGGAATATGGGATTTTGAGTTCTAGGGTGATTTGACCCTAGTCCAGGGAGGAAGGGGCAGGGAGCCTTTTTCCTTTGTTTGAGGGCTGAAGACAACTCAGAGCAGGCTTTGTCTTTTCGTCTAGGCCTTAAAAGGGACACAACATGTGCTCTTAATTCAGCTCCACATTAAAGCGAATTACAGCTTCCTGTCACTATTTAAATGAGCTCATTGTCACTCTGTCAGAGAGTCGAGACAAAAACAGAAGTAGACGAGACGAGACGCGACGAGACACTCTGAAGCTCGACTGTGAGTATCAGACATTTATCTGTGATGTTGCTGCATCTGATCTTGTATTGAAATATAACTGTTATTTATTTATTAAACACACAAACATCAAGTAAAGAAATCTGGATTTTTTTGGATGCACTTGAATTAAGGAAGTGATGAAAGATGTGAGAAAATGGTTTAAAGAAATGAATTACGATATCATTAAGACATTTTAATTGAAGTTATAATAAGTGCTGCATTGTTTCTACTTTTTAAAGACATATAGATGATGTCAGTGTTATTTATTCTATATTCAATGAGGAAGTCTCATTGAGATTCAGATCTGCTTTCTGAGAGAAACATTCATAAGACAAAAACACAATGAGAGAAAATAATTCTGCGTGTATGACAATGAATCGTTGTTTTTACACTAAATATAACGTCTTAATTTGATAAAATTAGAGGTGTTGGCTGGTGGATTCTGTTACTGTTGGAAAGAGCCAGGCTAGCTGTTTCCCCCTGTTTCCAGTCATTATGCTAAGCTAAGCTAACCAGCTGTAGTGTACAGACATGGGAGCTATGTCAACCTGAACATCTGACCACAGCTGGATTAGTACCCTGGCCATTTCAGTCCACCTTAAATATTTTGAGCTTCCATTCAAGCTGGCATGTCAAATCAGATACCTTTTAGTCGAAAGCTGAATATCTAGTTCAGCTGAGCTGGGAGCTGGTCTGTTAGTACAGTTCAGTGGGGAAATACTGCGATTTCACTGACAAACCACAACACAAGGATAGAATGGATTAAATCAGCTCAACGCAGTGTATGGCTCAAGACGATGGTAATATTAGTGTTCACTGAAAACCACCCAAACAGATACAGACATAGACTGTATACAACAAAGCCATCCTGAGGTGCACACAGCACAGATGAATGCAGGTTTCTAAATAAGGGGCACTAACTGAGCGAGGCAACTTCACACACTGCAAAAGCCAACTATTGCGCAATAAAACATTAACCATGTATAAAACAAGGAGAGATGCATTGCACCGAGTTTTAGCAAGTTTTTATTTTCCACCCGTAGATACACACACACAGGCCTATAGCACTATATCACTCAATATTTATGTGTGGAGTATTTGCTGAGTCTTAATGACAACAATTATGTGAGTCTTCAAGCTCTTTTATCCTAATATATTGTGTCTCGTGTTGCTGAATGTGTGAGGACGTCAGCTTCCTGTCACTATTTAAATCAGCTCGTTGTCACTCTGTCAGAGAGAGATGCATTGCACCAGGTGTGAGCATGTTGCTATGTTTCACCTGTAGATACACACACATAGGCCTATAGTACTATATCACACCACAATATTTATATAGCCTGTATGTAAAAAAAGAAAGAAAAAGCTTGATCAGATTGCCCATATGGTAGATCTGAGCCAGCATCTGAGTTTTGCAAGAAAGCAGATAAAACCTGAACCCAAAATTCTCCAAACTGCTCCTTCAGGATCATCCTGCTAAATAGATAGAGCTCATATCTGCCACAACATGAAATGCAGTAAAATGACAGTGGACAGATTAACAGATAAATGACCTTCTATAGCTGCTGCATTTAATCTGATACACATTATTTACCATAAAATAAGCACAAACATTACATCAATCCAGTAAATATTCCTATTGAAGTATCAGTAACTGTAATTAATACAAAAGAAGACAAAAATATCCAGGCCTCAAAACTGTGTCTCACTGATTGACAGCATTGAAATGAAAGTTCCTCATCCACTGGGTGTGGACCTGTTGGTCTACTGCTTCCTCTCAATGAGGTATCTATTGGGATTCCTCCAGACTTTGCTGTTATGGGTCATTCAGTAAGGATGAAATAGAACAAACGTTATGTAACTACGGTTCTGTGGATCCTGGTTGAGCGTCAGAGCGTTCTGTCACTCAGAACAGATCCTCTGATGTCACCAGAAGATATCGGTTAGTCGGGTCATCGGGGGTCAGAGGTGACGTTGTTGGTAAAGATACTCAACAAGCGCATGATGGAGGCCAGATGGAGACATTCAGTATTCAATATGATTCACTTGGAGTTACAGGCTTACATTTTATAAAATGCTATCTAACCTCAAATCTTTTAGGTTGTGCTAACAAGTTAGTCAGAACTTCATGAAGTGATGATTTGTTGTCAGATTGTGGAATTCTTCTGCTTCCAAATGATAAAAACCTAAAATACAATTTCAGTGATTAATGTTCAAACATTAGAGACATTTATGGGATGAAGTAATCAGTGTTGTTTTCGTCAACGATGACGATGACGAAATCATTTCGTTGACGCCACTTTTTTTCATGACGATAACGAGACGGTGACGAGATAAACATAGCTCTCTGATGACGAAAACATGACGAGACGTGTGTGAGTTTTCGTTGACGAGACGAGAATGGACAAAAATGTTAGTGGGTGATCTGTCAGACGTTTAAAATGCGTGACATTTCTCCTTATTGTGTGTGTCAATTACAACCTACAAAGTATCTGCTGCTGCCTACAGTCTATCCTTGTTTGGTCACGCCCACCACCTGGCGTGCAGTGCACAACGTGCTCAACACGTCACACTGTTGTTACTCATCAGACAATGGACCATGATGGCGGCGGCAGTTTCAACACAGGGGCTTGGTGGTCGCAAACGTAGAGACGACATATGGGTGTATTTTAAATATAACCCAGCAGACAATAAAACAGAGTGTATTGTGAAGGAAGACGGTGACAAATGTGGCCACAAAGTAGGCGGAAAAAATACGACCAACCTTAAGCGGCACCTTAAGGCTCGCCAAGAGGATATTTTTTAATATATTTTTAATACACAATCCTTAGATCAGAAATTTGCCGTTGGGTGGAAACCTTATGTTGGGTGGAAACCTTATATGTCTAAAACCATTTCTTTATTATTGTTATTATTTGTGAAAATAGCAGATCTGCAAGCTTACAATGTGTTGAACTTATAGATCTGCTGCTATTTTCACAACTTATGTGTGACACTACCCAACAGCAATCTCCAATACTTATTGACCTAAATTAATTTGTTAAAAGACTATACTTATTTTATCTTTTCTTTTTTTTTGACTAAAAATAGACTAAAACCCTTTTGAGTTTTCGTCGACTAAAACTGGACTAAAACTATCACATATAGAAGTGACTAAAACTAATAAACATTTTAGTCCAAAAGACTAAGACTAAATCTAAGATGCGTGTCAAAAACAACACTGGAAGTATTGTTAAGTAACATTTTGATTGTTGTTGAATTCCTCTGCAGATATCAAACATCATCATCATCGTTACTGACAGCAGCTGATCTTAACAGACTGGATGTAACAGATCTGAAGATTCAACAATGGGAACAATACAAAGACATCTTCTCTTACTTCTGTCTCTGCTGCTTCATCTCAACCCTTCGCTCTCATATTCACTGAAAAGCTGCACTGTTGATTATTCTGAGGGTGGCTCTGCTGATATTGTCTTGAATTGTCTTCATGGTGATCTTGCTGCTGTCCCTCATGACATCCCCAGAGATGTGAGCTCAGTAGATCTCAGTAACAATCTCATTGGACAGATTAACAGGAAAGATTTTGGCTTCTTTTCAAAGATGAGACTTTTGTTCCTGAACTGGAATAAGATTGCTCACGTAGACGATGGATCTTTTATCAGGTTGGCGGCGTTGTCAACACTTGGCATGAGAGCTAATGAACTCACCAGCCTGACAGGAAACCTTTTCCAGGGACTGTCCAACCTCACAACTCTTGACATTGGGCAAAACAAAATCCAGTTCATCGATGCCTCAGCCTTTCAGTTCCTGACCAGCTTACAGACTGTGATGCTGGATTTGAACCAGATCCAACAAGTTTCCGACATTCAGCCCATCTTACAGCTACCACATCTACAAAATCTGAGCATTGGACAAAATCGATTTCATTCTTTCCAGACCAAAGATCTGCTGCTGAACATATCCTCAAGCCTGAAGGTGTTGAATGTAGCTTTTAGTGAGTTGGAAATATTCAGCATCACCACACCGATCTTTCCTCACCTTGAGCTGATTGACATTTCTCGTTGTGGCAGAAGTGCCAGTTTGAAATGGGACATCCCTGACAAGACTTTACTGAAGAACATAACTCAACTGTATTTTAGCGTTACTTCACTGCCTTTTAAAGACATGCAAAAAGTCCTGCAGAGTCTTGACTCGCTGATGCATCTCACTCTAAATGATATTGAAAAGTGGATCAAAAAAGGCCTCTTAGATACAGTCTGCAGCATCCCAACGCTTAAGAAGCTGGATCTGTCTTACAACTCTTTCCCCAAAATCAGTGCAAAGCTTGTAAATTGCTCTCAGCTCACTGAACTTGACTTGTGCAGCACTTTGATGACTGAAGTGTTTCCAGGCTCCATACAATCGATGAAGCGACTGAGGTACCTCAACTTACAAAAAAACATGCTCTCCAAAGTGCCAGATGACATCAGGGGTCTCTCCTCCCTCGAGATCCTGGATCTGAGCAGTAATTATCTCATTGAGTTGGGCTGTGGTGATTTCCTAAACACAACACGCCTCACTGAACTTAATCTGAGCAACAACCGCATTGCCAAACTGGACTCGTGTGCCTTTGAAAATCTGGAAGATCTGAAAGTTTTAGATTTAAGTAACAACCTGCTGTCGACATTCGGAGGCGCCTTCAAAACTGGCCTGCAGAAGCTTCAATTCCTCCATTTGAGCAATAACTTTGTGTCTGTTTTGGAAAAAGGGGATTTTGAAGCTTTGGGATCTGTAAAGTATTTGGATGTGGTGTCAAATGATATCAAAAGGGTGACACAGGAAGCTTTTGATGGAATGAACAACCTGGAAACTCTTAATGTGAAGCTTCCACTCCAATTTGAAATAGACTTCAGTGGACTGCATCAGCTGAAAAGTCTCACAGTACATTTTAATAGTGATGGCAGTTTCCAAAGTACTCCTCCAAACCCTGAAAAAGTTTTCTTTAATTTAAAATATTTGAAAACTTTTAACGTAATATGCAAAGGCAATCATTTGGGCTTTCCCTTAGATGTACCAACATACTTCTTCATGGCTATGAACAATTTAGAGGAGTTCACGGCTGTGAAAGTGTTTGTTTCTGCGCCGGATCCAACAACATTTGTGCCCAACCTTAAGATCAAGAATGTGACGATCCAGCAGACTGGTTTGACAGAATTTGATCCTTATCTGTTTCAGCCGATCCCAAACCTGCAGTCCCTCGATCTGTCCAGAAACAAACTCAGATCTTTGGATTTTCTGGCTCAGGCCAATCTGTCGGTTCTCAGCTGGTTGAAACTCAGTGAGAACGAGTTGACGGTGATCAATGAGACGGTCTTCCGGTCTCTGCCTGCACTAACATATCTGGACCTGCTTGGTAACCCTTTCACCTGTGACTGCTCTAATGCCGGCTTCATCCAATGGGTGATTAGCAACAACCAGACACAAGTTGTTAACGCCTATCAGTACACTTGTTCCTTTCCTTTGGCTAAACAAGGAAGCAAGCTGCTGGACTTTGACATCCAGTCCTGCTGGATGGACGTTAACTTCCTCTGCTTCATTTCCAGCACTTGTCTGGTTGTGCTAACTCTCCTCACATCCTTCATCTACCACTTTCTGAGGTGGCAGCTAACCTACGGCTTCTACCTCTTCCTGGCCTTCCTCTATGACAGCAAGAAGAGGAAGAAGGAAGCTCCTCACTGCTACGACGCATTCATCTCCTACAACGTTCATGACGAGGCCTGGGTTTACCAAGAGATGCTTCCAGTGCTGGAAGGAGAGCAGGGCTGGAGACTCTGTCTGCACCACAGAGACTTCCAACCAGGTACATCTCAGCACTTCTAACTGTTAACCTGCAGTCTTGTTGTTTCTGTCAGCTGACATCACAAACTCTCACATGGTAACAGAAGGAAAAGTTAGTTTCAGTAACAGTCTCTTAGAAATTATGTTCATATGCAGCTAAAATGTTTTCTCAGTGACGTTGCTTTGACAAATCTAATCTCTTCCTCTCTGAAATGAATGAAGGTACATTTACATATGGCTCAGAAGTTGAGGTTTTTAAAGAGGATTATTACTTCTGGGGCAGAACCTGGAAGTTCTGGCTTCACTTGAGGTCTCTATGGCAACATGACTTCCATGTGACTCTTCTACCTGTGGAGCACAGTCACTCTCCTCTATCCATTCATTAAAGATATTCACCTTGTGTTGAAAACCCGACGACGTAAAGGCAAAACGTGTTGTACGACTCATGCAAACTGATAGCCTTTCTGAGTTGCCTAATTTATTCTGAAAATCTGAGTATAAGACATAAAGTGACTCTGCTGAAAGCCTGTAAAGCTTCAGTTAGGACAGTTTTGTCTAAATGAACTTTTATGTATTTTGTTGGATGAGTTTTTGTCTTTGAAACATTTGAGTCCATTTTCATTATTGTTGGTTTTAATAACCATCAGTGACATTCAGATTTAACGTCTCTGTGTTTGTGTCTTTCTCTTCCTTTTATCTGCTTCCTGTCAGAGATGCTCAGATTACAGTCTCCATAGAAAGCTGATGGTTTTTAGTGTTTGAGTTTCACTTCCTTTTTATACTTTGGTCTGTATGTCAAATACAGTATCATGACATCAGTTCATCAGACACGCTGCAGCAATTTTGATGTGGCTTGTGGTTTAGTACCAAATTACTTACTTCTTAGCCAGCTGAACAGGAACAGAGACATCAGCTGTCAGCAGCTTCATGACAAACACATCGGAGTCCGTATCAACCTTTAAACCTCCATCATCCATCAGTGAATTTGTCCTTAATTCAGCGTCTCACCTTTACCTGGTTCAATGTGAACAGTAACTGTGTCTCCACAGGTAAGCCCATCATAGAGAACATCACGGACGCCATCTACAGCTGCAGGAAGACCATCTGTGTGATCAGCCGTCACTACCTGCAGAGCGAGTGGTGCTCCAGAGAGATCCAGATGGCCAGGTGGGGGCGCTGGAGGAACAAAACCAGGAGGCACAAAGTTTCAATTGAATGAATTAAATCATAAACATAAGACAAGACAAGTAGGAAAAAAGAACAGATCAAAAATAAGAAGGTTTACAACATGGCTGACTTTATATTAGATCTCAAAAAGAATCTTCTTTAATGTTATAGTTGCTCTGTATAGTTAGCAGTAATGCATGAGTTTGTAATAATAATAATAATAATGATCGGCTGAAGGCTCTTGACTGCATGGTAGTTAAGTTGGCAGATAGCTGGATGGCAGAAGAAGATCGGAGAGTTCGGGAAGGTGTGTAGATGTGAACAAGTTCAGAGAGATATGATGGTGCCAGGTTGGGAAGGATCTTGAAAGTGAGGAGTAGAATCTTAAAGTCAATGGGGGATTTGATAGGGAGCCAATGAAGTTGCTCTAGGACACGGAGTAACGTTATTGATGTGGGCTTCAAATGATACTGTGCTGTCCAGGATAGCACCCAGAAACGGTGGAACCGTCAATGGTTAAGGAAAAAAAGTTGGGTGTTGCTAAGATGGATTTGGTACCAATGAGGAAGACCTTCAGGCTGTCATGCTTCGTCTCATCTACTTCTGTTTTTTGACTCTCTGACAGAGAGACGATGAGCTGATTTAAATAGTGACAGGAAGCTGACGTCCTCACACATTCAGCTACATGAAGATAAAACAGCTTGAATTTAGAAAAGCATCAAAGTCTTGTCTTCAAGACTCAGCAAGAGTTGATGTAAATATATAATAATAAAATAAATGATCAGCAGGTAAAGTTGCTGCAGAGAAAGTTTTGGTAGATTTTAAACAAACTTTAAGAAAAACTAGAAAATTCCAGGGACATGTTGAGTGCCACGGGGCTGCTGCCGGGACGAGTACACGATTTATTTCCAGTGTTCAAAAGTCACCCTGATCATATTCTGGTTTCAAGTATTAAGTACATCTTACTAGTCAGTATCAAGTGTAATGTACTTTATTCTCAACTTAACATCCCTGAAAATATCAATATTTATTTAAACTAATTAAAGTCCCTGTAAAGTAAGAATAAATATGTGTTTTAAGTTTTAAAAAATCTCCAAATATATGAAATTCGGCTTCAAAGTTGTGTAAAATCAGCCTCTGGTCTCTGCTCCCAAACGCTGTGGGCGTTCCCGCCGAGTTCCCTGAAGCCCCGCCCCCTACCGAGTGCCACCTGTCAATCAAAGTCACCACCTCTACCCGAAACACGGACGCTACGGCTGAGAGCTTTCGGCTGCTAGCTCGGTTAACTGGCAAAACAGACAGACAGGAATTAGCCAATCACAAAATAGTAGGTCAGTTTCTGCCCAGCAACAGGTTGCTAAGGACAGCAGAGGTTCTACGGTTGCTACGGCGATTTGAGAATCTGCTTGGAAAAAATCTCGAAATGCCCCAGAATTTGGCTTCTGACAAGGTCCCGAACAATTGCAAACTGTGAGAAAACCGTAACTCCTGCAAAAACCAAAAACACTGTGAGAGACACAGAAGCCGGCAGATTCTGACAGTGTTTATTTTATTCAGATATTCCTTAAAATGAGCACGTAAGCTCAGTGCGAAGACAGAGTGAGATTCTTTTGAAAAAAAAAGACAATGACATTAGGATCAATGGGGAGCGAGACAGGTATTGCCGCCGGTCTCAGTCGTGGCACCTCTTTCCCCATCGAGCTGCACGTTTTGATGTATATATTGTCAGGGTTTTCTCAAAGCTGTGGGAGGAGTTACGCGCCGAAATTTGGCGGAAGAATAATAATAAGCCCAGAGGCACTCCCTCTTCAGCTTTACTGCTGTAGAGGGAGTGCCTCGGGGCTAAGCACCCGTGGCACTAATTAGTAGTTTACCGTAATGAATGTCATATTAGTAGTTTAGTGTAATGTGCAATCTGCTGTACTGTACACGCAATTTAGTACCTTTATTTGGGACCTTAGTAAATTAGGCCCTATATCTTTGTCTTATTTGCACTGACTTAGCAGCAATCATTAAGGTTAGGTAAAATATCACACACTGATCCTCTGAATCGTCCTCTGTGATCTGTTGCAGCTTCCGTCTGTTTGATGAGCAGAAGGACGTGTTGATCCTGCTGTTTCTGGAGGACATCCCCGCTCATCAGCTGTCTCCGTACTACCGCATGAGGAAGCTGGTGAAGAGACGCACCTACCTGAGCTGGACGCAGGCTGGTGGACACAAAGGAGTCTTCTGGCAGAACGTACGGAGAGCTCTGGAGACGAGGGACGCTCCCAACGAGACCACCCACCTGCTGACCGGACCTCCAGGACGCTTCCTCCAACCAGCTGCCTCCAACGTGTTGATGCTGAAGACTTAAAAAGCCACCAAGGGCTGCTAACTGCTCCAACTGACTTCTCTAGAAATATGAAGTCAATCATTGTTTAAATGAGTCATTGTGGTCTCAAGCTCTAAATTCAGGCCCTCTGTAAGTGTGCTGGTGGTCATTTTGGAAATTATTGCTCTGTTAATAAGATTTAAAGACTTATACTAGCTTTGATATAATAGCTTTTCTCCTGCTTTTTAAATAATCTATGTTGCAGAAAATACCTTCGGTTTGGGCCAGCTGCAACTTCTTCTCAAGATGTATTTTCAATTAAAACAATTGAATTAAGACAAAAGAACTTCAAGAGTCAAAAAGACGCTGAGTCAGGCATAGTTCAATGCAATATTAGATTTACTGTACATAACACAAGTAAACCAGGGCTGAACACAGAGAAGACACCGAATGACCTGTTATGTCTCGTCAAATTTGTTAATGTCTTGTCTTGTGTCATGTGTTGGTCCTTTATGTTTTAATTTAGTCAAGTCACCCATGTCCCGTCCTGTCATGCACTTCCTATTTTATTTTGTACTCACCTTTTCCCTCTTGTATCAGATCCTGACTTCCTCCCTTTGTGTGCCTTCCCTCCGCTGTGATTGTCAACCCCGCCCCTGATTGGTTCCACCTGTGTCCCCTTACCTCATGTTCAAATAGTCCTTGTCTCCCTTGTCTTGTGTCAGTTCGTTTTGTCCTGTCAGCATCACCGTCATGCAGCCCGAGAAGCCTTGTTTCATTCTGTCCTCCAAGTAAGCGTTTTTTGTTCCCCTTTATCATCCTCCTTGAGAGCGTTTTTTGTTTAATAAATTCCCTTCGAGTTAAGCGTTTGAGTCCTCCTTCCTGTCTGAGGTCGTTACATGACCATTTGCAACTTGCTTTCCTTTAGACCCATCTAAGGTGGAGCTTATTGTCCCTGACCGTCCTCACACTCATGACATCGGCCCTGAGTCTTACAAGTTTTACTGGAGCTCTAATACATCCATGGCTTGAAAAAAATTAAGCTTTCCTTGTCATGTCATTATGACCTGGAACATGCTGATACCTGGTTCATTCTCATAGTGAATGATTATATAACTATTTAAATGCTGCTTGTAATGTGTTTTATGATGAAGGCTGGCATGAAGTGCTGCTGGAGTTTAGACTCTTAAAAGAACATTGCATTGATAACAACCTGATGTTACTAAGAAATTAAACCTCTGTCAAAATATAACGTTGCAGTAACGTTTCTTCTGTGATGTTTCCAAATGTTCTGATGTTTGTCCAGCGTCCAATAATCAGTTTGACTAAAGACTTCTCTGTGTGTGTGTGTGTGTGTGTGTGTGTGTGTGTGTGTGTAAAACTGACAGGAATTCAGTGATGAAGAAATATAGCTTCCAGAGTCATTGTATTAGTAAAGATTTTGCATTTAAACATCAATATTTCATTTTATGAAGTGGATTGTTTTTCTCTGCTGGACGATCATTATGATTAGATTCCATGTTCCAGATTTATTAGATTATAAATGTGATTAGACGCTGTGATACTGCAGCTGTTATTTATTGTTATGCAGACTAACGATTTAATGTGCAGGGAAGTGATCACCACTCACATGAACACTGAAGACAGTATGTGTAAATTATAAACAGTTATTAATCTACAGAGAGTGATGCATTCTGGGTTATTTGAAACAAAGGAGTGTAGTATGCAGTATTATGAACGATGTAGTATGCAGTATTACAGTAAAAGTACTGCAGTATTATGAACGATGTAGTATGCAGTATTACAGTAAAAGTACTGCAGTATTATGAACGATGTAGTATGCAGTATTACAGTAAAAGTAATGCAGTATTATGAGTAATGTAGTATGCAGTATTACAGTAAAAGTACTGCAGTATTATGAGTAATGTAGTATGCAGTATTACAGTAAAAGTACTGCAGTATTATGGGTGATGTAGTATGCAGTATTACAGTAAAAGTACTGCAGTATTATGAGTGATGTAGTATGCAGTATTACAGTAAAAGTACTGCAGTATTATGAGCGATGTAGTATGCAGTATTACAGTAAAAGTACTGCAGTATTATAGTGATGTAGTATGCAGTATTTAATATAAAAGCACTAAATATGTCTGTTGGGGAGAAATTAAAAAGAAAATCCCGTATTTGAGCTCACATCGCTGCTATGTAGATAAAGACTGTCGACGCTTCTCGATGCCTCTTTAACAATAACATTCCCGTCCTTTGATGCTTCTGCTTGGGCAACAATCCCATCTCCCTTTCTACCTTCAACCATAGACTGTATATAAGAAATGGACGTAAAATCAGTGACGTCACCCATTGGTTTATGGACTGCTGCTCGGAGGCCAATAGTATCGGATCTGAGCAGCGCCATCTTGAAAATTTCAGGTGCATGCTGGGAAAAATAAAAACATTGATTCTACTTATATGGGCATCAGGAGGAGCATGAGGCGCCCTCCTGAACCTGTGAACCAATCAACCTGTCAATCACCACGTAGCCACGCCCTAATGCATACCCTGCTTTATCGTCACATATAAAATCAGGGAGGCCAAAATGTCCCAAATGAACATCATACTGCATTGAAGAAGGCTTTAAACTAGCGATTGAGACCATAAACACATTTTGAAAACGTTTACTGAGGTTAGAAATCAAGTGAGAAGTTGGTGAATTCTCCATTGACTTGTATAGAGACGGAAGTCCTTTTGACACCAAAATGGTCGCCCCCTGGTGGCCTTTTGATAGAATGCAGTTTTAAGTTACTTCCACTTCATTGCAGAGGACCGGAGCTCCCCGCCTGCCTTCAACAAGATCACAACACTTATTGAAAGCAAAGGTTCACACACTTTCCCTCACACAAATATGAAAGATGGAAGAAGTAATAATTTCAGTATATTTAATGTTATGTGTCATTAGTTTAACTGGGTTCCTTTTATCTGGTTTCAGGACTATGACATGAAGTTATGACTAAGGTGAATTATTCATTACAGTTATTAAATAGTTGATTCTAGTCATGCTGATATATTTACTGTAATAATCTGAACACATTCAGGCCTCCAGCTGATGCTCAGTAAGGATCTGATTAACAGTAACATGAGGTGTAATTAAACCTGCAGGTGTTTTAACAGTAATCAGTGAAGGAGGCTTCACAGCAGCAGCTTGTTATTGATCAGGACATAAAGGGGCTGCTCTGTGTTATTGATCAGGACATGAATCAGGTTCAGGGTCAGTCAGCTGATTAATTAGTGCGGCTGCTTCCTTTAAAGCTTCATAAGGACGAATGCTCACATCTTTTAAGCTTTATTTCCTTTTCTTCTGTTTTTCAATCACTGATCACCTCTGAACACTTTATTACAACTCTCAGCTTCTTTGTGAAATGCAGTTTAGCTTCCAGGTTTTCAGCAGTGCAGACGATGCATTTACACTTTAAACTTTAAGCTTTGTGATTTATTTCAAACACATTCTCAACAGGAAATGTATTTTCTACTTAAATCTTTAATTTCTTCAGTCGATATTTTTTTAATATGTGTTTATGTGTGTGTGCGTGTGTGTGTGTTACCTGTGTGTGTGTGTGTGTTTGTTTATGTGTGTGTGTGCGTGTTTATGTGTGTGTTTGTGTGTGTTCCTCATTAATGAGCAGTGTTCAGTCTAATGAATCAAACAATAATCACAATAACAGATGAATGATCTTCAGGTCGTCGTGTTTTATGTTTTTATTAAAAATTCAAAGTTGCATCAAACCAAATTTTTGATTGTCTCTCATCAGGATTGAAGTGCTCAGTGTGTTTCAAACAGACTTCACCTCGCTGACGTTCCAGCAGCACGACGATGTTTCATCCAACAAACCCAAACTCAAAGATCTTCAGTTTACTGTCACACTGACGATGAATCGCAGCAAACACTCAGAAGCAGGAAGCTGTTTGCTGGGTTTCTGCTTTTATTCAATCGAGTTTACAGCAAAACTTAAAGCATGAAAGAAAATGAAAGGCAGAGTTAAGCTCATGAAGTAAAACCTACAGAGACACATTTCACTGAAGTGCTTTCATTGTGCTGAACTTTGAGCTCCAGCCCAAAACTTTAAAGGCCCAAAATGACACCGTTACCTGGCAACCAGTCATCAGATAACAGCTGCTCATCGACTGGAAGGAGACGATGGAGAATCATAATGTAGGAGTCGGTCAGGTCGCCCCCTACTGGCCGTAATAAATCAGCATCAGTGTATAACACATGGTGCTTTTGCTATTTCAACATGGTCACTGTGCCAGATGTGAGGTCCAAAGGGTTTGACTTGATTACTCATAGGTGTGTTTTGGGCGTAACACACTGTAAACCAATCAGAGCATCATCTCACATTCCCTTTAAAAGCCAGTAGCACTGTTACTTTGCTATTATAACGACCAGTCAGCTCCTCCTGAAAGAAGAAGAAGAAGAAGAAGAAGAAGTTAGGGTTAGAATAACTATAACTATAATGATGCATTTACCAATCAGTGTGTTTCAATAATAAAACATGAGTTACTTTTGCTGATCAGGAAGTTGTCTGATGAGCTGCTAAACTCACATTTAATTCATATAAAGGAAGAAATATGGAGATATAACAACCAGTGTAGATGTGTAGTTATACAGCAGCAGCCTGGAGTCATCAGCTGATCTAATAAACAGGAAGGCTGATTATTAAAGATTATTATCAATTACTGAAATAGAAATGATGAATGTAAAATAATAAGGTCAGGAATCACCAATCAAATAATTCAGTCTCATAAAATTTCTTCTTCTTCTTCTTCTTCTTCTTCTTCTTCTTCTTCTTCTTCTTCTTCTTCTTCTTCTTCTTCTTCTTCTTCTTCTTCTTCTTCTTCTTCTTCTTCTTCTTCTTCTTCTTCTTCTTCTTCTTCTTCTTCTTCTTCTTCTTCTTCTTCCAAACATAAATATTTATCATAATCTAATTTTTTCGTTTTCAAAGCTTCAGATAAAAATCCTCTAATGAGGATTCACTCCTCGTCAGTCAAATTCAGCTTTTAGTGAATTTTGAGCCTGAATTTCATGACGGAGTTTAACTACGAGGAGACGCAGAATCCAAACTGGACGAAGCTTCTTGGATGTGTTGTTAAGATCCAGTTTATTTGAAAGTCACTCAGAGAGACAGAGACAGGAAATGAGTGAGGAAGAGGAAGATGAAGGGATGAAGTGTGGCTTCAGGTTGAGGAGTTTTCTCTGTGTTGTTTTTTTATATCTCAGTCAGTTATTGTTTGAACACTCAGCTGATATTTTCCCCTGAAGGAAGAAAAACTAAATAATTACTGTTTCTGCTGCTGAAGCTGCAAAAAAGTTTCAGTTCATAAAACCTTTAATAACGAAGCTGCTGAACGTTAAACTGCACCAAACAAACATGTTCAGGAGACACTTTCATGTTAAATGATTAGTCAGAATATCTGCATCAAACATGGAAAACAGAAATAATGAGAGTTTGATGTCAGTGAGGTTTATATTAGTGTCCATGTGGTGTATTTAAATTTAAAGGGTTAAAATGTGAAAATAAACGTATGAATAACTTGCACACATTCTTTTTTTGTGGACTCAGCATCAAATTTCTGCTTTTAATCCATTTAGAGAGAATATATTAGAGGATTATGGCAAAAATGTCTAAGTGGTGTAACCATAAAAACTTTGTACCAAATAATTCAACTTGTTTAAAAACAGTAAATTCTCAATAAAACACCATATCAACTAGTCTGGCATGATCTTACATTATAACTTTATATTAAATAAAGGTAATGGAATACAATTGTTCTAAATATTACATTTACTCTGGGGAATCGTGCTTTCTTTCTTTCTTTCTTTCTTTCTTTCTTTCTTTCTTTCTTTCTTTCTTTCTTTCTTTCTTTCTTTCTTTCTTTCTTTCTTTCTTTCTTTCTTTCTTTCTCTCTAGGTGGATAAAATATGTAATATCTATCATTCTTTTGTGGTTACACCATTTGACATTTTCAGCAGCATTCAGTCTTACTTTTGGTAAAAAAATGGTGCAAATGTCATTTCAAATGATATAAAACCAACAAAAATACTAAATGTACATTTTAACAAACCTGATGCTGCTTTTAAAACTAGTTTAACTGATTTATGAATTCATCATCTTACCAACACTTATTAGTTACTGACCCACGTTCCTCTTGTTCATACTGACTAATAAAAGATGCGGTTTAAAACTAGTTTTTAAGATCTGTTTAAAGTCTTTTTCTATATTCATCCATTTATAAAACCATTATTAAAACAATAAAACCTTAATTACACATTGATCCAGTTTTCTCTCATTGATCTTTTTTTAATATATTGATTATATTGAACTGGGCGTAACTCTGACGTCCATGATGTCTTGCTGCTATGGACCTCCATGATGTCTTGATGCTACGGACATCCATGATGTCTTGCTGCTACGGACCTCCATGATGTCTTGATGCTACGGACATCCATGATGTCTTGCTGCTACGGACCTCCATGATGTCTTGCTGCTACGGACCTCCATGATGTCTTGATGCTACGGACCTCCATGATGTCTTGCTGCTACGGACCTCCATGATGTGTTGCTGCTACAGACCTCCATGATGTCTTGCTGCTGATTTATGAATTCATCATCTTACCAACACTGATTGTTACTGAGCCGTTTCCTCAGTTTATTGAGGAAATAAATTAATACTAATTATTTAGTAATTAATGACTTTTTGAGCTTCTTTAACCTTTTTAACATTATACATTTTGACAGTTTTTATACAGATAGTTATGAATGGTGTTCATGTGCTTCTGCACATGCTCAGTGAGGCTTCAACACATGCTCAGTGAGTGTTTACACTGAGATGATAAGCAGAGCAGGTCTGTGGAGCTCAGCAGGGGTTTGGTCATGAAACGTGTTGGAGGTGACTGCTGCAGAGTTTGGCTGTGAGGTGTTGACGTTCTGCCAGGTGGACGTAAAACAACTGATTCATTTCCTGGTTAGTGAGTGAAGCAGCAGGAAGAGAAAATACCACCTGAACTTCTTCATGAACGTTTAAATCATCAGAAACGTTTAGCTGCAGTCTGAGCGCAGTTAATAACTGAAGATGATTTTTACACAAAACTAAAACGTTTTATTTTCATCCAGCAGGAGAAAACTTCAAAGAGTCAAAACTGCCCCAAAAAAAAATCATCATTTATTTTAATTTAAATGTGATTGATTGAACTTGCTCATTTGCACCGGAGGAGACAGTAGTCCAATGTTGTTGTACGATTGGACTTGGTATGATTGTGCAATGACTATAAAGATTTATCTTATCCTAAAGTAAAACGTCACGTCTGTAAATACAAACTGGAAACTTCAAAAGATTCAAAATGAATCATAATTAATGAAGGATTCATAACGACCGCTCATTGGACCCATCGCTCTGTAGCTCTGCTTCATAAGCTGGTTGCTAAGGTGGTTGCTAAGGCAAACATTAATGTGATCATTAAGGCGGTTGCTAAGGTGAACATTAATGTGATCATTAAGCTGGTTGCTAAGGCGGTTGCTAAGGCGGTTGCCAGGGTGTTTCCACAGCTCCAACATGTACGGATGGTTTTGAGAAGTTGAACATTTGGAGTAAAGAAGGAGAAAAATAAGTGAAATCCTGAAGCCAACCAATCAGAGCAGAGTGGGCTCATCAGGAGGAGGGGGGGTTCTTAAAGAGACAGGAGCTGAACTGAGCATCTGCATAAAGGACAAGTAGAAGATAAATAAGCAGAGACTCAGAATATTAATATAAAGTTATTTAAAGTCTGGAGAGATCAGCTGACTGGTGTTACTGTGGGTTTTTGATCACCTGATAAAATTTCATGTAAACTGGAAGTCGAGTAATTTACAGGCGTGTGTTGCCTAGCAACATGAAGAGGCCTCTTTCTAATAAATAAAAACAAAGCTGAGAAAAAGCTGTTTCATGATTTATTTATAATAAATATTGTTTCAGGTTCACTTCAGGTTTTATATACCAGAGCAACCCACAGACACACACAGACACACACACACACAGACACACACACACACACACACACACACACACACACACACACACACACACACACACACACACACACACACACACACACACACACACACACACACACACACACACACACACTGATCACAGGAGCTCTCATGAATAACGATGACTCATGTTGTGTTCCCTCCGGGCAAGCAATTTAATCTGCTCTCATGGTCTGTGTGTGTGTGTGTGTGTGTGTGTGTGTGTGTGTGTGTGTGTGTGTGTGTGTGTGTGTGTGTGTGTGTTAGTTTGCAGCTCGACTGCTGTTTAAGAGCAGCTCTCCAACACTGAGTCACTCTGCTGCAGGATGTTAGACCACTGAAACTACAGTTGTAAGTGTGTGTGAGAGAGTGTGAGTGTGTGTGTGTGTGTGTGTGTGTGTGTGTCTGTGTGTGTGTGTGTGTGTATGTGAGACAGAGTGTGTCTGTGTGTGTGTGTGAGACGACATCATTGAAACACAGAGTAGCTGCAGCAGCACTTTAACTTTTAGCCTTTAAAAGCTTTTTTCCAGACAAACTAAAAAAGATCCTGAAGTTTAGTAACGACACAGAAACCTTTTTCTCTTCCTTCTAACGTCTGAATTATTCATCACAGCTGTAGGATTTTATTTTCCTCCTATGAGAACTAAAGGAACTTCTAGTGTGAAGCTGCAGGTTGAAACCACATGAACAGTCTGATTGAACAGAAGTCTGTGAGGAGATTAATCAACTGTAACTTTATTTTAGTATGATGGCCTCTTTTAGAGTAAAATAGACTATAAGTCAGTGTATACGTTAGGCCATGGTGTATATGTTTTGATTGACCAGTTGCTGATAACATAATGTAAGATTCACTTCATAAAGTTCATAGTGACATTTTGTTTGGCTGAACTAAAACATCTTCACTTCATTAAGTTTTAATAGTTTAAAGTCAGTGAAAATGAACATAAGCATTATGACATTTAAATAGACTATAAATGCACCGTGCTGCTGCAGCGCCTGCCTCTCGTTTCCTGTTCCATATATGGTCACTTCTGGCTCCAAACATCAAAGCTGGTGACGGTCAATAGTTAAACAAACCAAACGTCCTGAACGTCAACAAACAAATCAAAAGAATACTTCAGCACATGAAGTCTGTCACTAAGCGGTTGGTTTCATTGAGGAGAAGCTGCACAGAAACACTTAAAAACATAACTTCACATCCATAAATCTTCTTTCATAACAAACAGACATTCTGGTAGATATCAAGTGTTTAAATGGTGTTCACATCAGACTCTGCAGTGATTCACATCTTACTGCATGTAAAGGATTTTCTATTTTACTGAATGTTGAATGTTGAGCTTGTCACAGCCCCTTTAGATGTCTTTTGGGGCCTGTGCTGGGCACTCTGGTGCGTCTCCCTCTCCTCAGATCCTGACTGATTGGAGCACAGGGCTCTGATTGGATGCAACTCAGTACACCTGGCCAGTGTCCTGTGGGGTGATGATAAAAGCGCTGTCTCTCTCATTTGGTCAGTCTCGCTTTCTGAGGACAGCAGCACCTTTTTGTTCTGTTGGAGTTATGCGTTTGTTCAGTTATTCTTTTGTTGCATATTCAGTTTAGCTTTTGGATTATTGTAAATAAATTAAATATTTCTTTGGTACCTTTTAAACCGTGTGCTTCCTCCTTTTTTGATACGGCCTTTGAGCCAGGTCGTGAAAGAACTTCAGTCCTGAATCCTTCACATTTTGACTGTTGTATTTAAATGAAAGACTAAAGGTTTTGCAGATGATGTCATTCTCTTATTTGAACACAACATCTCACTGTGCAGTCAGTCAGAGCAGCCATGAATTCATTCTTCTGTCATATGAAGTTAAAGCTGCTCTTTATGTTTGGAGCTTGTTCATTGCTGTTTGCAGCTATATGATCTATTTTCCTCTCACTGATATAAAGTACATATGTGTGTGTATCTATGTTAGAAAGTGTCTGATCTCTTCCTCTGTGTTTCTACTTCCTGTCTGAGCAGCAGCTCACTGTGACATTTCTTACATCGTTTCATTTTCACCTTAAAAGCAGCGAAGAGTCGGTTTAAAGCTTCGGTACAAACATCAAAGCTTCGTACAGACGAATGTCAGCAGCTTCACGTGTTCACAAACACGCTAATAACAAACATCCGATCTTCTCTGTGAAGTTTGTTTATCAAAGACAGAAACAGTCAGCTGAGTCTGATCACTGACGGACAGGAAACATGTTCAGATGTCCCACTGTCTTTGAACGCACCGAGCTCCTCTCATATGTCTCACGACGTAGCCACGCCCTAGTGCATACCCTGCTTTATCGTCACATATAAAATCAGGGAGGCCAAAATGTCCCAAATGAACATCATACTGCATTGAAGAAGGCTTTAAACTAGCGATTGAGACCATAAACACATTTTGAAAACGTTTACTGAGGTTAGAAATCAAGTGAGAAGTTGGTGAATTCTCCATTGACTTGTATAGAGACGGAAGTCCTTTTGACACCAAAACGGTCGCCCCCTGGTGGCCTTTTGATAGAATGCAGTTTTAAGTTACTTCCTGGTTGGCCTCATTTCAGAGGACCGGAACCACAAACCAATGGGTGACGTCACGGATGTTACGTCCATTATATAAACAGTTTATCTGATGTTCACTTTAGTTTCAGTTTTGCTTCATTGTAGTTTTTATTTAGTTTCTGTCATTTTTATTTTATTGAAGTTAACTAAATTATTTTGGTTAACTATAATAACTATAATAACCTTACTCGGTATCTCAGGATGTATCTCTACACTGAGTCTTTAGTTTCCAGGCTGAGCAGCTTGTTTTTGAACAGTATACAGTTGTGACCAAAATTATTAGCCCCCCAGGAATTATGGAACATTTTCCTAAAATTCTTCCCAATGTTTGCAGTATTGATGAAATTCGATATAATCAAACATTCACCAGTGCTTTTTAGTAGCTTTTGGTACATTTTCGAATATAAAATAACATTTTAGGCTAGATTTATATCAAATATAGAGAAAAATGGGGATGTCAAAAATATTAGCCCCCATGATGGGGTGGTCAATAATATTTCCCCCAATGTGAATTATTGCCTTCAAAAACACACCTAATTAACCAATCAGCTTTCAAACCACACCTGTGCAGTCAATTGGCTTCCTAACAACACCTGAACATTAAATCAGCATAAAAGGACTCCAAGGAACAGGGCACTTGAACACATTATTGAGAGGGACTACTTTTACTCACCATGCCAAAGACAAAGGAAATCAGTCTTGAGCTCAGAAAGAAGATAGTGGAGGCTCATGATAAGGGGGAAGGCTATACTGCCATTTCCAAGCGTTTCACAGTGTCTAGAACCACTATACGTTGCATCATTGCCAAGTACAAGGAGACAAATTCTATAAGAAACAAACCTGGGCGTGGTCGTAAGCTCAAGATTTCAAGAACTTTAGAGAGGAAAATTGTCAGAGATGTCAGCAAGAATCTCCAGACATCTGCCAAGATGATTGTTGCTGACCTGGCCTCTTCTGGAGTTGATGTTTCAAGGAGCACAGTTGTGAGGGCTCTCCATCGTGGTGGGCTTCAGGGCCATTGTCCAAGAAGAACCCCTTTACTCAAAGAGCGGCACATCAAAGCCAGACTGAGGTTTGCCCGTGAACATTTGAAAGGTAAAGAT
>NC_084985.1:405805-513305 GCF_963691925.1 Scomber scombrus
TAGAAAATCACAAAGATGAAAAAAATACTCAAGAAAATGACCAGTTATGTGCATCAGAAGACAGGATGAGGAATCTACCAATCATATCCCAGACATGCAGGATCCAATAACCCTAACTCTGTCAGTAGGAGAAACCTCTCGTCATTAAATGTTAACAGACCTGCAACTTTCTGACTGTAACACGCAGAGTAATGCATCGATTCTTACTGTTACTGTAATACTGCAGTACTGTTACTGTAATACTGCAGTACTGTTACTGTAATACTGCAGTACTTTTACTGTAATACTGCATACTACATCACTATAATACTGCAGTACTGTTACTGTAATACTGCATACTACATCGCTCATAATACTGCAGTACTTTTACTGTAATACTGCATACTACATCACTATAATACTGCAGTACTTTTACTGTAATACTGCATACTACATCACTCATAATACTGCAGTACTTTTACTGTAATACTGCATACTACATCACGATAATACTGCAGTACTTTTACTGTAATACTGCATACTACATCGCTCATAATACTGCAGTACTTTTACTGTAATACTGCATACTACATCACTATAATACTGCAGTACTTTTACTGTAATACTGCATACTACATCACTCATAATACTGCAGTACTTTTACTGTAATACTGCATACTACATCGCTATAATACTGCAGTACTTTTACTGTAATACTGCATACTACATCACTATAATACTGCAGTACTTTTACTGTAATACTGCATACTACATCACTATAATACTGCAGTACTTTTACTGTAATACTGCATACTACATCGCTCATAATACTGCAGTACTTTTACTGTAATACTGCATACTACATCGCTCATAATACTGCAGTACTTTTACTGTAATACTGCATACTACATCACTCATAATACTGCAGTACTTTTACTGTAATACTGCATACTACATCGCTCATAATACTGCAGTACTTTTACTGTAATACTGCATACTACATCACTATAATACTGCAGTACTTTTACTGTAATACTGCATACTACATCACGATAATACTGCAGTACTTTTACTGTAATACTGCATACTACATCGCTCATAATACTGCAGTACTTTTACTGTAATACTGCATACTACATCACTATAATACTGCAGTACTTTTACTGTAATACTGCATACTACATCACTATAATACTGCAGTACTTTTACTGTAATACTGCATACTACATCGCTATAATACTGCAGTACTTTTACTGTAATACTGCATACTACATCACTATAATACTGCAGTACTTTTACTGTAATACTGCATACTACATCGCTCATAATACTGCAGTACTTTTACTGTAATACTGCATACTACATCGCTCATAATACTGCAGTACTTTTACTGTAATACTGCATACTACATCACTCATAATACTGCAGTACTTTTACTGTAATACTGCATACTACATCGCTCATAATACTGCAGTACTTTTACTGTAATACTGCATACTACATCACTATAATACTGCAGTACTTTTACTGTAATACTGCATACTACATCACTCATAATACTGCAGTACTTTTACTGTAATACTGCATACTACATCGCTCATAATACTGCAGTACTTTTACTGAAATACTGCATACTACATCACTCATAATACTGCAGTACTTTTACTGTAATATTCTTATAAAAATGAAAGCTCCAGCAACATTTGTCATATAGAACAACTTTATTATTACACCTTCATCAGGATCATCATCAAACACATTACATGCAATATTTTTAAAAAGCAACAGAAAAATCAACAATGTAAAAAATAAACAATTCTGTACATCCAGACAGGTACGATGGGGTTTCTACCAAGAAGGGTTAGATATATGGTCATGTGACTTTAGGCCAATCACTAACCCAGACAGGCAGGAGGGGAGAGAATATAACATATATTTAGTTTTATAAGAATTCAATACAAAGTTATGATTAATAAGAGCGAAATGAAATTGATCAAAAGCTGACTGTAGATGTTTGGTTGCAGCGATGATTTCATTTGTTTATAAGCTGAATAAAAGAAGTCTGCTTCAACAGCAATTTAACGTTTTTACAAAATGTTCCCGCCGCATTAAATGCATCATTCCTTACAGAACATTAATGCAACGTATTATAATTCACTTATAATGTATTCAGAACAATATACAATAACATTCTCACACAAACAGAAAAGAACATTTTAAAATGATGCGTATTGTTTTAGCATCTTCATGTTAAAGCGTCTTTATTTCTGTTTCTTTATTTTGAAATAAATTCAGCTCTTCTAATACGACTGCTGACACTGATAAACATATCTGCTGGTTTCTGATTCTTCTTTTCACTCTGTGGGAACATTTCTGTGAAGTCGTTCACAAACGGAGCCGACCAGCTCGTCCTGTACGTCCAGCTTTACTCATAAATGATTCTTGAGGCTTCTTGATAGAGTTTAAAAAATACAATTACAATATAATGTTGATAGTTTGTTTTAAAATACAAACAACCTTAATGCAGATTTATTCTTTGTAATTTGAGAACAACAAAGCAGAAGTAAGGCTAAGCAAAGTTGAGCTAATGTTTGCTATTTGAGCTAATTATTATATTAAATTTGGTGAAATATTGCATCAATAGACTCATTCAGGGAAAGCAGCAGGTGAGCAGCTCTTTAAGGGACTTCAGCATCAAGACGTCTGCATCCTTGGCGAAAGCGTCCTGGAGGTCCGGTCAGCAGGTCGGTGGTCTCGTTTGGAGCGTCCCTCGTCTCCAGAGCTCTCCGTACGTTCTGCCAGAAGACTCCTTTGTGTCCACCAGCCTGCGTCCAGCTCAGGTAGGTGCGTCTCTTCACCAGCTTCCTCATGCGGTAGTACGGAGACAGCTGATGAGCGGGGATGTCCTCCAGAAACAGCAGGATCAACACGTCCTTCTGCTCATCAAACAGACGGAAGCTGCAACAGATCACAGAGGACGATTCAGAGGATCAGTGTGAGAGGCTGAGAGATAAAAGCTGGAGGTGCTGAGTATGTGAGGACACAGAAATGCTTTATATTACACTGATTATCCATTTATTCATGACTGTCATCATGTTTCAGCTGTTACTAACCCATCTCTGCATTTATCTTCAGATCTACAAAGGATTTGTAGTGTTGGGCAGGTTACTTGATCATTGTAATTAATTACTGATTGCATAATACTCATCATAAAAGTAATCACATTACTTTATTAATTACTCAGCAGTAAAAGTAATGCATTACATCACCACTACCATTCGTCAAACAGCCCATTACTCCAAAGAAAGCTGCTATTGCTACAGATTCTTCGTGTCAAATATCTGTTTATTGTACGAAATATATTGAAAATGGTTTGAGGTTTAAATGTTTAGGTTCAGACACAAAAACCACTTGGTTAGAGATAGATCATGGTTTGGGTTAAAACAGTAAAATGTGTTATAAATGTTCGGTTTAACAGCAGTAAAATGTGTTATAAATGTTCGGTTTAACAGCAGTAAAATGTGTTATAAATGTTCGGTTTAACAGCAGTAAAATGTCTGATGTGATGCAGAAAACCAGTCTGAACCAGCAGCCTGTGGACTACTGGCACATAAACCAGTTCCATGTCAGCTGTTGGTAAATTATTTTACGGGTTCTGCAGCCGTAGCCGGTGCAAATTCTGAAACCCCAATAGTTCAAACAACTTCCAACTGGACTGAAAGCCCATCAGTCCGACACTCTGTATTAGTTTTAGTGTTTCATGTGCAAATCCTAACGCTAACTTAGAGTCAAATCCACAGGAGGATTGTGCAGCTTTTGCAGTTGCTAAGTCGGTGATGGTAAATGGTAAATGGCCTGTACTTATATAGCGCCTTTCTAGTCTTTTCGACCACTCAAAGCGCTTTACAATACATTTCATTCACCCCATTCACACACATTCATACACTGATGGCAGGAGCTACCACGCAGGGTGCCAACCTGCACATCAGGGGAAGCTAATCATTCATACACATTCATACAAATGGTGCAAATAATACAAAAAATATAGTGTGTAATTCACAAAGCACAGGTGCAGACATGGTGCTCCTGTACCATCTGCATGTATGTAAATTAGTTAACATACATACAGTCAGTGCAAAAGATGGCCCTGTTCACCCTGATGGTATTAAGGGTAAAAGATGATAGTGGTAGTTTATTCAGTACACCTAACCATCAATAATCCCAGTGTGACCTCCCACCCTCAACCCTGCTCACCAATTTAGCAGCACGAACAGGAACATAAGTCACTGAACTCCAACAACTACAGATTACATAAGTCTCTCTTTGAGATCTAATATATAGGCAGCCATGTTGTTACATGTCTTCAAAAACACTGAAAACACCAAATAAGTAGTTTTTTTTTTTTTTTCTTTGTCCTTATTTTTTATCTGTTCTTTTTTCCTACTTGTCTTGTCTTATGTTTATGATTTAATTAATTGAATTGAAACTTTGTGCCTCCTGGTTTTGTTCCTCCAGCGCCCCCACCTGGCCATCTGTATCTCTCTGGAGCACCACTCGCTCTGCAGGTAGTGACGGCTGATCACACAGATGGTCTTCCTGCAGCTGTAGATGGCGTCTGTGATGTTCTCTATGATGGGCTTACCTGTGGAGACACAGTAACTGTTCACATTGAACCAGAGATGCTGAATTAAGGACAAATTCACTGATGGATGATGGAGGTTTAAAGGTTGATACGGACTCCGATGTGTTTGTCTAAAAGCTGCTGACAGCTGATGTCTCTGTTCCTGTAAATTATGAATTTGGTACTAAACCACAAGCCACATCAAAACCGCTGCAGCGTGTCTGATGAACTGAATGAATAAAAAGGAAGTAAAAACCTCTCTGACAGGAAGCAGATAAAAGGAAGAGAAAGACACAAACACAGAGACGTTAAATCTGAATGTGACTGATGGTTATTAAACCCAACAATAATGAAAATGGACTCAAATGTTTCAAAGACAAAAACTCATCCAACAAAATACATAAAACATAAAAGTTCATTTAGACAAAACTGTCCTAACTGAAGCTTTACAGGCTTTCAGCAGAGTCACTATATGTCTTATACTCAGATTTTCAGAATAAATTAGGCAACTCAGAAAGGCTGTCAGTTTGCATGAGTCGTACAACACGTTTTGCCTTTACGTCGTCGGGTTTTCAACACAAGGTGAATATCTTTAATGAATGGATAGAGGAGAGTGACTGTGCTCCACAGGTAGAAGAGTCACATGGAAGTCATGTTGCCATAGAGACCTGAAGTGAAGCCAGAACTTCCAGGATCTGCCCCAGAAGTAATAATCCTCATTAAAGATCTCATCAACTTCTGAGCCATATATAAATGTACCTTCATTCATTTCAGAGAGGAAGAGATTAGATTTGTCAAAGCAACGTCACTGAGAAAACATTTTAGCTGCATATGAACGTAATTTCTAAGAGACTGTTACTGAAACTAACTTTTCCTTCTGTTACCATGTGAGAGTTTGTGATGTCAGCTGACAGAAACAACAAGACTGCAGGTTAACAGTTAGAAGTGCTGAGATGTACCTGGTTGGAAGTCTCTGTGGTGCAGACAGAGTCTCCAGCCCTGCTCTCCTTCCAGCACTGGAAGCATCTCTTGGTAAACCCAGGCCTCGTCACGAACGTTGTAGGAGATGAAGGCGTCGTAGCAGTTAGGAGCTTCCTTCTTCCTCTTCTTGCTGTCATAGAGGAAGGCCAGGAAGAGGTAGAAGCCGTAGGTTAGCTGCCACCTCAGAAAGTGGTAGATGAAGGATGTGAGGAGAGTTAGCACAACCAGACAAGTGCTGGAAATGAAGCAGAGGAAGTTAACGTCCATCCAGCAGGACTGGATGTCAAAGTCCAGCAGCTTGCTTCCTTGTTTAGCCAAAGGAAAGGAACAAGTGTACTGATAGGCGTTAACAACTTGTGTCTGGTTGTTGCTAATCACCCATTGGATGAAGCCGACATTAGAGCAGTCACAGGTGAAAGGGTTACCAAGTAGGTCCAGATATGTTAGTGCAGGCAGAGACCGGAAGACCGTCTCATTGATCACCGTCAACTCGTTCTCACTGAGTTTCAACCAGCTGAGAACCGACAGGTCGGCCTGAGCCAGAAAATCCAAAGATCTGAGTTTGTTTCTGGACAGATCGAGGGACTGCAGGTTTGGGATCGGCCAAAACAGATAAGGATCAAATTCTGTCAAATCAGTCTGCTGGATCGTCACATTCTTGAGCTTAAAGTTGGACACAAATGTTGTTGGATCCGGCGCAGAAACAAACACGTTCACAGCCGTGAACTCCTCTAAATTGTTCATAGCCATGAAGAAGTATGTTGGTACATCTAAGGGAAAGCCCAAATGATTGCCTTTGCATATTACGTTAAACGTTTTCAAATATTTTAAATTAAAGAAAACTTTTTCAGGGTTTGGAGGAGTACTTTTGAAACTGCTGTCAGTATTAAAATGTACTGTGAGACTTTTCAGCTGATGCAGTCCACTGAAGTCTATTTCAAATTGGAGTGGAAGCTTCACATTAAGAGTTTCCAGGTTGTTCATTCCATCAAAAGCTTCCTGTGTCACCCTGTTGATATCATTTGACACCACATCCAAATACTTTACAGATCCTAAAGCTTCAAAATCCCCTTGTTCCAAAACAGACACAAAGTTATTGCTCAAATGGAGGAATTCAAGCCTCTGCAGGCCAGTTTTGAAGGCGCCTCCGAATGTCGACAGCAGGTTGTTACTTAAATCTAAAACTTTCAGATCTTCCAGATTTTCAAAGGCACACGAGTCCAGTTTGGCAATGCGGTTGTTGCTCAGATTAAGTTCAGTGAGGCGTGTTGTGTTTAGGAAATTACCACAGCCCAACTCAATGAGATAATTACTGCTCAGATCCAGGATCTCGAGGGAGGAGAGACTCTTAATGTCATCTGGCACTTTTGAGAGCATGTTGTCTTGTAAGTTGAGGTACCTCAGTCGCTTCATGGATTGTATGGAGCCTGGAAACACTTCAGTCATCAAAGTGCTGCACAAGTCAAGTTCAGTGAGCTGAGAGCAATTTACAAGCTTTGCACTGATATTGGGGAAAGAGTTGTAAGACAGATCCAGCTTCTTAAGCGTTGGGATGCTGCAGACTGTATCCAAGAGGCCGTTTTTGATCCACCTTTCCATATAATTTAGAGTGAGATGCATCAGCGAGTCAAGACTCTGCAGGACTTTTTGCATGTCTTTAAAAGGCAGTGAAGTAAAGCTAAAATACAGTTGAGTTATGTTCTTCAGTAAAGTCTTGTCAGGGATGTCCCATTTCAAACTGGCACTTCTGCCACAACGAGAAATGTCAATCAGCTGAAGGTGAGGAAAGATCGGTGTGGTGATGCTGAATATTTCCAACTTGTTATCAGCTACATCCAACACCTTCAGGCTTGAGGACATGTTCAGCAGCAGATCTTTGGTCTGGAAAGAATGAAATCGATTTTGTCCAATGCTCAGATTTTGTAGATGTGGTAGCTGTAAGATGGGCTGAATGTCGGAAACATGTTGGAGCTGGTTAGAATCCAGCATCACAGTCTGTAAGCTGGTCAGGAACTGAAAGGCTGAGGCATCGATGAACTGGATTTTGTTTTTCCCAATGTCAAGCGTTGTGAGGTTGGACAGTCCCTGGAAAAGGTTTCCTGTCAGGCTGGTGAGTTCATTGGCTCTCATGCCAAGTGTTGACAACGCAGCCAACCCGATAAAAGATCCATCGTCTATGTGAGCAATCTTATTCCAGTTCAGGAACAAAAGTCTCAGTTTTGAAAAGAAGCCAAAATTGTTCCTGTTAATCTGTCCAATGAGATTGAAGCTGAGATCTACTGAGCTTACATCTCTGGGGATGTCATGGGGGACAGCAGCAAGATCACGATGACGACAATTCAAGACAATATCAGCAGAGCCACCCTCAGAATAATCAACAGTGCAGTTTTTCAGTGAATATGAGAGTGAAGGGTTGAGATGAAGCAGCAGAGACAGAAGTAAGAGAAGACGTCTTTGTATTGTTCCCATTGTTGAATCTTCAGATCTGTTACATCCAGTCTGTTAAGATCAGCTGCTGTCAGTAACGATGATGATGATGTTTGATATCTGCAGAGGAATTCAACAACAATCAAAATGTTACTTAACATTACTTCATCCCATAAATGTCTCTAATGTATGAACATTAATCACTGAAATTGTATTTTAGGTTTTTATCATTTGGAAGCAGAAGAATTCCACAATCTGACAACAAATCATCACTTCATGAAGTTCTGACTAACTTTTTAGCACAACCTAAAAGATTTGAGGTCTGATAGCATTTTATAAAATGTAAGCCTGTAACTCCAAGTGAATCATATTTGATCCATGAGTTTCAGAGAGCTCTACATCATCAGTGTAAAACAAAAGTTACATATGTGACTACGGTTCTATGAATCCTGGATGAGCTTCCAGCACTGAATGTCTCCATCTGGCCTCCATCATGCGCTTGTTGAGTATCTTTACCAACAACGTCACCTCTGATCCCCGATGACCCGACTAACCGATATCTTCTGGTGACATCAGAGGATCTGTTCTGAGTGACAGAACGCTCTGACGCTCAACCAGGATCCACAGAACCGTAGTTACATAACGTTTGTTCTATTTCATCCTTACTGAATGACCCATAACAGCAAAGTCTGGAGGAATCCCAATAGATACCTCATTGAGAGGAAGCAGTAGACCAACAGGTCCACACCCAGTGGATGGGGAATGGGGCCTAGCTTGGCCGTCGATGACATGCAGCCCTAGTAGAGTGGATCTCACCCCGTATAGCAGGGGGTGACCACCTGTTTTATACGTGTGGTGATGACATCAACAATCCAGTGAGACAGTCGCTGTTTGGAGAGAGCACAGCCTTTCATTGGACTAACATAGCAGAGGAACAGCTGTGCTAACCACCTTATAGTCTTGGTCACATTTACATAGACTGCTCTGCCTCCTGAGCCACAGCCGCCCACAAGAGCACAGCAGTCTTAACTTGTCCTCCCATTTTCCTTCGGGGGTGGGGGTAAACTGTACCAGGTGGATAGGTTGGTTAAGGTTTGATGATGACAGAACCTTTGGGAAAACAAAGTAATCTGCAGACACTCACTTCAGTTCTGCCTTTGCCAAACACAAAGCATCCAGCACCAGGGGCAGATCCCTGCTGGAGCTCTCTGTACTTGTGGGGGACGTAGTCTCCAAGCTCCCTTTAGAAAAAGGGACACAAGTCTTTGGCACTCCACTGTGTTATTATTGACTCAAGCATGTCGAGAGGAAATGGCTGCCATGAATACCCTCAAGGTAGCAGTGGACTTTCCATCATCTAAGAGTGATCGTAGTAATTTTAGGAACCGAACAGTGCAGGGGATCAGCTGCCACCTGTTCTCATTGTGGACGGTGTCCGTACAATCAGTCAGCAGCCTGGCTCTGGTCATTTATTTGAGAGACGGTTGAGACATTGTCTGACCTTACAAGCACATGCCTCCCTCTCATGAATGGAAGTACCTGAGTGCCACGTCCACAGCTCCAGCACATTTATCTGCTCTGTGCAGTCCAGTTCTGCCACACTGCACCCCATCCTGACAGGGAGGCACCTGTTCTAATGTCTCCTGATGGGATGGAGCCCATGGGCATTCACTGAAGCAGATATGAAGTTTTGGCTAACTTGTTAGCACAGCCTAAAAAATTGGTGTTTGATAGCACTTTATAAAATGTAACTCTGTAACTCCAAGTGAGTCATATTTGATCCATGAGCTTTAAATCGTCAAAGCAAAGAGGCAATGCCGTGACACCTTGAGTTTCCTGTGCCGGTAAGCTGTTCAGCCAGGCGTAGTGACAACAAACCTAAGGGAACAACAGTTGCAGCAGCTGTCAATTTGCCTAGGAGGTGCTTAAACTGGACATAGGGTAACCAGCTGCTCTCTCGGAAGAGGGGAGGGAGGCGGAGGATGTCATCCACCCGCTGAGGTGACAGACAGCCTTCATGGTGATTGTGTCCAGGACTATCACCAGAAAAATTGTACTCTGTGAGGGAACCAGGCAACTCTTTTTGAGATTCACTCTGAGACCCAGCTAGGCCATGTGAGACAGAAGAGGCGCTGTGTCCGGGGCCACCTGAGACCGGTCCAGGTATGGCAGGATCTTAATGCCCTGCGACTGCAGAGGTGAGAGGGTTGCTGTCACACACAGCCTTAAAAGGGAAACAACAGGAATTGCCTGTGTTGTGACACTATGGGCACATGAATGTAGGCAACCTTCAGGTCAATTGATGAAAACCACTACCCTCTGGCAACAGTATGCAGAACCTCTGCAATACTGAGCATGTGGAACTTAAAAAGCTTCAGGAACCTGTTGAGTCCCATTAAGTCAAGGATAGGGCGGAGTCCACCATCTTTCTTTTCCACAAGGAAGTAGGTCAAATAGACCCCCCAGGTTCTAACAGTGGATCTACCTGCTCGATGGCACTATTGTCCAACTCCTGGTTCAGGGCTGAGGCGAAGAACCCCTAGGCCTGCTGGGAGGAGGCACAGTCTTGCAAAGCCCAGAATGCTGCTGTCTAGTTTGTCTGGATTGGAACGTGCATTCTAGTGTCTCTAAAGAAGCCGACCCAAACAGCTCATCAGGTTCCACGAAGACAGACGGTTATCCTGCATGTTTCAGTGAGATGCGACTGTGTGAGGCAAACCTGGACGAGACTGGACATCAACCGCCCCAGTTCTCTGTACATAAGTGCAAATGCCTGCAAAGATACATGCCAGGGTTCAGCCATCAGATCTCGCATGCGAGAGGGCTCTAGTACGCCTCCAGCATGCATGCAACTCCCTCAGGTATTCATCTGACAGAGGCACAGTAAAGGTGGCTGAACCACGCCTGAAAAAAGCACAGGCCATGTCCAACTTCAGGCAGACCAGGGCCATACGCATGATGGCTGCTGTAGATCTATCCTCAGTACCATCCCCATCCCCGGGCCGGAGAATGGGAGCTAACTTCAGAGGCTGCACCCTGGGAGACCACGTCTGCCCCACATTCACCAAAATCAGTGGCCAAAGCCGCCATTGAGAGCACCTCAATGGCATCATCCTCTGGATACAACATGGCCGCCGGAGGAGCCGGAGCATCCGCATCCCCCGATCAGTCCCTGACTGGAGGGCTAGGAAGAGGAATTTAATCTGGTGAAGCACCTCAGTTAACTGGTACACCGTGGAGGCAAGTTTGGACTCTTTGGCCTTCTTTCTGGAGGATGCACCTTCAGTCTCAGCAGGTCGAGCAAGAGCTGTCACCCAACACGGTAACAACCAGCAAAATTCACAACAGAGAATAACAACAGATGCTAGGGGGGGGAAACACACTGCCGTCACCAACAAGGGTTGCAATCAATATAAGTTAGCTCAAGTGGAAACACCTCTGCTAACTATAAAGCTAATATGTTTATAACCCACCTCTGCCTTCACCAACAAAGGTTAGCTTGCTGTGGCTACTTGCTATAGATACTCAACAAGCGCATGTGTGAGATTCAGACATTCAGTACTTAAAGCTCCACCTCTGTCAGTCATCCAGGATTCATATAACCGTATTTACATATGTAACTTCCATTTTATTCATGGCCTCTGGCAGTCAGTAATGATGAAATAGAAACCTGATGTAAACCATCAGATACATGTAGTACTCAGATAAACCACCAGGGGGCCTCTTATTTCAACAATGTCAATCAGTGAGACACAATTTAGAGACCTGGATCATTTTGCCAGTTTATAAAAAGTGAAGACAAGAAAAACATTGAAATAGTTACTGATACTTCAATAGGAATAGTTACTGATACTTCAATAGGAATAGTTACTGATACTTCAATAGGAATAGTTACTGATACTTCAATAGGAACAGAAGCTCTAGAAGCTCATTTATCTGTTAATCTGTCATGTTATTGCATTTCTTATTGAGGCTGATATGAGCTCTATGCAGAACCTTTAAAGGATTAAAATGTTCTGTTCTGTATGTTATTGTTTGTTTGAAAGAAAATAAAATAAAGCAACATGACACCCGGTGCTGCGATGGCTGACATGTTGCTTTATTATGAAGAGAAAGTAATTAATTGTTTTGTTTTCTCTCATTGTGTTTTTGTCTTATGAATGTTTCTCTCAGAAAGCAGATCTGAATCTTGATGAGACTTCCTCATTAAATATAGAATAAATAACACTGACATCATCTATATGTCTTTAAAAAGTAGAAACAATGCAGCACTTATTATAACTTCAATTAAAATGTCTTAATTATATCCTAATTCATTTCTTAAACCATTTTCTAACATCTTTCATCACTTCCTTAATTCGAGTGCATCCTGATTTTTTATTTTTTTACATGTATGAAACTTAGATTTATGATAATAAACAGTCACTGGCCTCTTCATGATGTGCATATGTACGATAGAGGGTGATGGAGGTGTGTTAGGGTTTATTATATTGAAAGGTGTTCCTAATATTTTGTACATTAACATACATTAGGAACACCATTAAATATAATAAACCTCAACAAACCTGCATCACCGACTATGAGCTCAGTAATAAACACAAAATAGAATTATCTCCTTCCTGATGATTTTAACTGAAAATGTATAAACTTCATTATAATGTACAATTTATATTAGAGCTTTTGTTTTGGATTGAGTTAGACTGCGCAGGTATTACATCATAAACAGAGAAATCACATATTTATAGTCATATTTAACCCAAAATCTACTCACAGTCTCGCTTCAGGCTGTCTCGCTTCGTCTTGTCTACTTCTGTTTTTGACTCTCTGACAGAGAGACGACGAGCTGATTTAAATAGTGACAGGAAGCTGACGTCTTCATACATTCAGCAACATGACAGAATAGTCTTGTCTTTAAGACTCAGCAAGACTTGATGTAAATATATAATAATAAAATAAATGATCAGCAGGTAAAGTTGCTGCAGAGAAAGGTTTGGTAGATTTTAAACAAACTTTAAGAAAAATAATCAAGAGTTTGACAGATTCTGAGTTTCAGTAGTCGAGATTCAGCAGATCCAGTTTGATTAGAGATCCAGTTTGATTAGAGATCCGGTTTGATTACAGATCCAGTATGTAGGAGATGAAAGGGTCTCTGGATACCCGAGAAACTTTTATATATTCAAGAAAGTTTTTGTATCTATTTAAGAGAGTGAGGAGGACAAAACGATGTGCACAGTTAGAGAAATTACTTTATTAGTGTATCAATAGATGATCATTAATCCAGAGATCAGTTCTGCTTTAACAGAACAACGTGGACACTTATGGCCTTTGGTTGGGTTTGCCTTTTCTTTTCCTCTTTCCTTTGTTTCCTTTGTTCTTCTTCATGTTGCTTTCTTTCTTATTACTTGAATATATGTATAAAGACTATATGCAGCCGTAAAGGGGAAATAAATGGTATGAAAAAGTGTATTGAAGTGTAATTCAATAGGTAGATTCTTGATGTGTTGATGAAGAAGGAAACCACCGCTGACGCGTCTCACTTGTATATTTTAAAGGTTTTATCACAAAGAGATCAGTGTCACATGTCCAATCTGAGAGAGTCCTGGTATCAATCTGAACCTCCCGTCTGCAAAAATAGTCTCTGGCCTGTCCTTCATAGCTAACCTTAACCTTTAACCTTTAACCTTTAACCTAAGTAAACGTTTTTTCAATTGTCACAGGATTTCCAGAATGTTATAAAAATATCACAGAACCAGAACAGACACCTCAGTATATTAAACACATTATTCAGTTGTAAATCATTAGGCTCAGATGATGCTCTTTGTGTAATTGTGATGAAGTCAGCGTCTGTGTGAGGGAAGAAGACAGAAGACGTGATGTGAGGTGCATCAGACGAGGTGATCGTGGGAAACAGGAAGTAAATACAAGAACTGGAAAATGTGTGAGACGGACAGAACACCACATCTGAAGCAAGAAGGGATTAACATGTGAAGAGTGACTGCACAGTGAACGTGTGAGTGTGAGTGTGTGTGTGTGTGTGTGTGTGTGTGTGTGTGTGTGTGTGTGTGTGTGTGTGTGCGTGCGTGTGTGTGGTTAAAGATCTGAAGCACGTAGAGCAAACAGCTTTAACAGCCTGTCCAACTTATTAAAGGCTGAAAAACATCAGTATTTAATCGCCTTCGTCACCAAACGACACAAACTGAGAAGCAGAAATTAAAGAAAGGCAAAGAGTCACTTTATGAGTTAACTGTAATTCTCTCACCTATAATTCCTTTTATCTAGCTTCATTTTATTCTTCTTAGTCTTTTTTAAAATCTTTTGTTTAATTCTATATGTTGTGAATATCTTGTTGGTCATGTGTTTGTTGTCTGAAGCTCTGTGTTTTTACTATGAAGACAATAAACTTCTTGAATCCTGGATTTGAAAACATCTCAAATGTTTCAGTAGATTTTACTTTGATAGTTAGGGATGTTTGAGTAATTATTCATGAGAAGCATCAATGATGAGTTTGATCATTTTAATCACTGCTGTTCCCTTTGCTCTGCTTCTGCTTTGGGGGGGAGGGGGGGAGGGGGGGGTGACCACTGTAAGATGTGCATACGTTCTGCTCCGTGGTCATTTTCTATTGGCTGATATGTTTGACCAATCACAGATGATTTCTTTGTTCTTTAGACTCGTTGCTCGTTGTTTCCTTATTGTACATTAATAACTGTTTCAGTGTTTCTGTTTTATTTAATGTTTGGATCAGTAACAATAAATGTTGGTAAGATGATGAATTCATGTACATTTAGTATTTTTGTTGGTTTTATGGGAGATAAATTCAGACTCAACTCAGCGGCTCCGCAGCAAGACATCATGGAGGTCAGAGTTACGCCCAGTTCAATATAATCAATATATTAAAAAAAGATCAATGAGAGAAAACTGGATCAATGTGTAATTAAGGTTTTATTGTTTTAATAATTGTTCTATAAATGGATAAATACAGAAAAAGACCTTAAACAGATCTTAAAAACTAGTTTTAAACGGCATCTTTTATTAGTCAGTATGAACAAGAGGAACGTGGGTCAGTAACTAATAAGTGTTGGTAAGATGATGAATTCATAAATCAGTTAAACTAGATTTAAAAGCAGCATCAGGTTTGTTAAAATGTACATTAAGTATTTTTGTTGGTTTTATATCATTTGAAATGACATTTGCACCATTTTTTTACCAAAAGTAAGACTGAGAGGAACAACATATTTGTCTGAAATGAGCATAAACTAGACAGAATCTAGAATAAGATTATATTTCAACATTTCTGTTCATATGATTCTGTGTCTGACTGAAAGGAGATTTGTGTGGCAGTGAAGTGATAAACAGCAGCTCTATCTTGCTGTCATTTCTTCTTCTTTATTTCCATCTGAGCTCGGCCGCCGCTGACAGGTGATAATTAGAACTTCCTGTCGCCCTTTCTTCTCCTTCTGTGTCTGTCATTAAAGTGAGACTTGATAATTAGCCTCCAGTCCTCCCACAGCTTTCATCTCTCCCTCATTTTCATTTCTTCTTCCCTTTATGTCACTGAGGCTTCTTCTGTCAGTCTGTGTGCTCCCGGTCCCGGCCTCCCGCTGAGGCTTCTGGGTAACGCAGTTCAAAGAGACGTGAGGTGACGGGAGTGAAGCTTCACACAGTGCTGCTCGTCATGTGATCTCTCTACTAACTTAAAATGGACATTATGATGTCATCGTGTTTTTTATGGTGTAAAAATCACATAACAAATGTTTTCATAATATTGTCATGGTAACATCATAATGCTGAAAGTTACGTAACAACAATATGTTATAATATAAAATGATTGTATTGTTACTATAGCAACATAAATGTTAAATGTGGGCTAGGTGGATACTGAGAGGGCCCACACGTGAAGCCCAGCTGGGCTGACTGTATAATAATAATAAATTTTATTTGAAGGCGCCTCTCTGGGCACTCGTACAGTTAATAAACTAAACCAATAAAGACAATGTAGAACAGACAGAGTAAAGTGACCATGAGCATAAACAGTTGTATGGGCCCACATGTGAAGCCCATGTGGGTTAAAAGGCCCATTAAAGGTCCTTTCTGATCCCACTTAGACCCCATATGGGCAAACACAGGTGGTCACCATGGAAACTGCAGACAAACCCAGTTGGGACCCTTATTTATGTCCCAAATGGACACGCTGGCTGGGCACGGATGGCTAAAGCACACACTCTTTTTTTAACCTTAATGACATCATATTGTCTGTACTGTTACCATGGAGACATTAAAAAATGTTACCACAGTGACAAAATAATTTCAGTTATTTTAAATCATGATGACATGATTACCAGTTATTATCAATCAATCAATCAATCAATCAATCAAACAGCTTCATTCCTGCAGGGTAATTCAGTCACAGCCTCAAGTCACATAGAAACAACAAAAGACCACAACATACAGCATCCACTGTTACCATGGTGACAGTTAAATGTGTTTCCTTATGACAGTGACATCATATTGTCGGTTGTTTTTTAGTCATGATGACATCATAATACCAGCTATTATGTTACAGTAACATCAGTTGTTTCGTTACCACGGTGACATCATAACCTCCAGTTGTTTTAAAATGATGAAATTATATCATAAATATTATATTATGAATTGTTTTGTTTCCATGACGACGTCACACCACCATCACAGGTATCATCACCTCAGCTGATGTGTTTCTCTCCTCAGAGGTGACAGGAAGTCAGCAGCAGAGGAGGCCGCTCATTGATTATGCGCATATTCATGAGGTTAACTATGCTAATGAGGACCGGGTCGGCCAATCAGCAGCAGGTCACTCGCTCATTAAGATAACCGGCTTCACTCAATCCTCTCAGGAGTCTACTTCAATACTTCAGAGGGGGATAAGTGTGTGTGTGTGTGTGTGTGTGTGTGTGTGTGTGTGTGTGTGTGTGTGTGTGTGTGTGTGTGTGTGTCTGGTCTTTAATTCTCCTCCCAGTCTGAATCTCTCTGATCATTAGTCGTAACGAGTTGAAGAGGAAGAGTCACCTTCATCGCTGTCGGAGCCCAGCTGCTCCTCTTATACATATTACATCTCAGAGGAGCCTCACCTGAGACTACAGCAGCTATCAGCACAGTGAGGATAAAGGTGATGAAAGTGATGAAGGATGAATTCCCTCAGAGTGGAGCAAGGCACTAAATAACCGGTCAGGGGTTCAGATCCCACAGAGAGAATCAACACTGAAAATAAACACAGTTATTTTCCACATGTTGTGAGTTTAAAGTCTCCCGAGAATCAAACAGGAAACTTTAACTCATCACAACATGAAGCAAAGAAACAGATTTTATCATTGTTGATGTTTTCATTCAGCTGCTTTACATACGTGTGTGTTGGGAGGGAACCAGAGAGGGGTTGGGGGGGGGGGAGCTCCGTTTATGTTACAGAGAGCTGCAGGTTCCTGTTTTGTTGCTCCAGTGTTAGAGGAGTCTGATTATTACACACTTTATTTTATAGAAGCTGTTTAACACTGTATATAATATGAGTCTATGTGTAAATGTGTTTATGGGATAAAGAAGAAGCAACAACACATTTAGACACTTAACCTTTGTGTCGTCCTCCCCCCCTTAACAGAACATTTTCAGTGTTCGCTCCTCCACTCAAGGTCCACTTACTCTTCATGGAGCTTTTGACCCATTGACAGTGTTCAGCAGGAACCCAGCAGCTGCACGTATAGAAGAGTCTGAGCTTCATGAGGAAGCTGTGATTTGGTTGAAAGCTGTAGAAAGAGTCAGGAAGTGGGACCTTGAGAGGAGAAAGATGTTTTTTCTTTCTGGTTCATTTTGAATCAGGATGTTTGTGAAGAATCTGTGAAGCTTTTAGTCCAGCTGCTCAACACGCTCGCTGTTAACAGCTCATAAAACACAAAGTAAACCCTGCAGCCTCTGCACAGCTTTGATGATCTCTGAGTTTAGTTTCTCTCTGCTGCATCCTGACCGCTGCTACTTCAAGATGAACTAAATGTCCCTGAAAAGTTTCTGTTTCACTCATTAAACTCTTCTGAGACAGAAAATACACGTTTCTATTGTTTCACATAAAGAAAGAGAGAAAAGAGAGAAGAGAAGAGAGAAAAGAGAAGATAGAAGATAGAAGATAGAAGATAGAAGATAGAAGATAGAAAAGAGAAGAGAGATCAGCTGATCATCAGGTTAGATATGTGTAGTTTAGTCTCAGTTTAAGATAAAACAGTCTGATTCTGCCTTCATGTAGAAGCTTAGTAATCATCAGTAAACTGTCATAGTCTGCGTGTGTGTGTGTGTGTGTGTGTGTGTGTGTGTGTGTTCTCTCTCTGATAGCTAGCTCCTCTCCAATCATCAGATCCTGCACAGCTGAGGCTCGTTCTGTGATTACCTCCAGCTCATATAAACTCTGTCAGTCACCAGATCGTGAGCCGTTGGTGCCTGAAACTCTGTCTGTTGCCTGTTAACCTGCCAGTCCGAGCCTTCTACGTTGGGTCGAACCCTACGCCGTCCCCACAAATGTAAGTACGCGTGGAGGCAACGCAGACCACGAGGCCTGTGATTGGTTTGCTTGGTAGCAACGTATTTCTGGTATCGAAAATGACTTCCGATCGCCTGATACTGCAATAAAAGCACATCTTCTTCCACATCCAACAACTGCAACTGTAGGAAGATCGTCTCTCTTTCGGTTGCCGTTGTTGTTTACTGTGACCGGAAAAAGCCGGAAGCTAAGCAAAGAATTAACTAGAGACACAGGAGCTCATCCCCCTACCGCTCTGGTGGTGAACTGCAGTGCGATGAAAGCTTGATTTATACTTCTGCTTCGATGGCGTAGCTACGTGTGGCCCTCTACGTCCACGTGGACCCCTACGCCGTAGCCTGACGTGCACCTCCAAAAAAATCCTAACTACGCTCCACGGCAACGCGGACCGTAAGGGCTGTGATTGGTCCGCTATAAACGCGTCAGTTCCTCCGGCGGTTGCTTTTTCTGTTTTTTTTCTACAGACCTCCGCAAACGTATTTTCTGTCGCCTGCGCCTCAACATTTGCAATAAAATCATTTGTTCTTCATTATCGATGAGCTCCAACCACAAACACTCCTGCTCTACCTCGGTCGCTATTGTCTACTGTGGGCAGAAGATAAACAAGGATACGGATACCACACACACACACACAGTCACACATACAGTCACACACACAGTCACACACACACACACAGTCACACCCCCTAGTGGCATGGCGGGGAATTGCAGAGCTCGACGCAGAACTTCTAAAGGTGCACGACGGCGTCGGGGCACCAGCGTAGTTACAGCACGGAGGTTACATAGAAACATGAATCATCTTTAAGCCTCTAGCCAGTCTTACCTCGTCCTCTGCAACACTGAAGCCACCAAACCAGACATTTACTCACCTTCCCTCATAATAAATATGTGTTGTGTATCTAACGTTTTGCCTCTCGACATAAACGGCACAAAAATCTAACATTTTTATTTTTATTGACATTTTTAAAACCTTTTGTTCATCCCTCGTTCCTCCAGGCTTCCTTACACTCAGATATTAGAGATATTCTGTCTCACTTTAATGGATCATAACATTTCAGGTATGGAGTTAACAAACTGTTCATTTATTCATGTATTGTATGAATGTGTATAAATGTATATTTTGTTGTATCATCTTTTATCTTTCCTATATAAGCACTTTGAAATATAAGCACCATAAAATAACCTCTAATGTTATTGATAAATACCCGACACTATTACTGGAAGTATCGCTACTTTATCAAATTTATCAATAAATCTTTAAACTTAATTCATTCAATAATGAATAATAGGATTGTCTTATCATTGACTTATTATCATTTCAGTCTTGTTAGGAGAAATATCTGTAAATATAAACAAACAGTCATTTATTGAGTTGTTCAGTCCTGAATAGTGTCTGCAGGCTTCTTCACATCTTCATCATGAGGAAGTATAAAGTCTCATCAAAGTAAAAGTTCCTTTAAATGATTCTTAAAGAGTGTTTGAGTTAATGTCCACTGCTGGAAATGAAATGAAACCAGGAAGGAAAGAAAAGAGGATTTTATTCTTTGATGACTTTTCTTGTTTCTAATTATATTAAAATGAAACGTATAAAAAATAAAAGGCCCAGTTTTCTTTCTGGTTTTCTTGCTGACTCGCGGCGTTAATCCTTCTTCTCTCTCTCTCTAACCCGACAACTAAAGTCAGGGATAAATACTGGAAACCCCCAAAGTTGTCTTTGGTAAGTGAAGTTTTTCACACAGCTGCATCAATCTGGTGAAATGTGGAGAAGAATGGAGGATTAGTGGCGATTAAGAAGCAGCGTAATCCACCGCCGGGCCGCGACTCCAACAAAAGCCTCAAAATCCTCCCCGAAAAAAACAACTCCACTTCAAATAAGAGCCTGAATGTGAGCGGAGAGCGTCGCTCCCTGCAGCAGCTTAGCAGGAAGCTCGCCCTGAAAAGGCAAGAAGGAGAAAGTGGGACAGCGAACAGAAGGAGGAAACGCTTTCTATTCAGCCGCCACATTAAACACACATGAAATATTAATGCAGATATTTGACGGGTTCCTGCAGATAAGAAGCAGGTGAGCCGCTGACAGGAAACAGCTTGAGGGGGGGGGGGGGGGCGGCCATGTTGAGGTCGTCATGTCAGTTTTTATAGATGGTTGAGTTTATTATCACTGATCATCAGACTGCTGCTGTCAGAGGAAGAGAATCACTAATCAGTCCTGGTTCTGGAGAGAAGACTGTAAGCAGGAAGCAGGACAGACAGTCTCCTCTAGGGGGCGCTGCTGTTAGACTGTAGGGGGCGCTGCTGTTAGACTGTAGGGGGCGCTGCTGTTAGACTGTAGGGGGCGCTGAAGCTGCTGTTAGACTGTAGGGGGCGCTGCTGGTAGACTGTAGGGGGCGCTGAAGCTGCTGTTAGACTGTAGGGGGCGCTGAAGCTGCTGGTAGACTGTAGGAGGCGCTGCTGGTAGACTGTAGGGGGCGCTGCTGTTAGACTGTAGGAGGCGCTGCTGGTAGACTGTAGGGGGCGCTGCTGGTAGACTGTAGGGGGCGCTGCTGTTAGACTGTAGGAGGCGCTGCTGGTAGACCGTAGGGGGCGCTGCTGGTAGACTGTAGGGGGCGCTGCTGTTAGACTGTAGGGGGCGCTGCTGTTAGACTGTAGGGGGCGCTGCTGTTAGACTGTAGGGGGCGCTGCTGTTAGACTGTAGGGGGCGCTGAAGCTGCTGTTAGACTGTAGGGGGCGCTGCTGTTAGACTGTAGGGGGCGCTGAAGCTGCTGTTAGACTGTAGGGGGCGCTGCTGTTAGACTGTAGGGGGCGCTGAAGCTGCTGTTAGACTGTAGGGGGCGCTGCTGTTAGACTGTAGGGGGCGCTGAAGCTGCTGTTAGTACACACTTAAGATTTATTTAAAGGGATTCTTTTGCCTTTATTTTAGTAACTGGCAGGAAGCAGGAAGAGACTAGCATCGGTCTGGCTGGTGTGGAACCAGAGAGGCTGTGATTATGTGGGGCTCTAAGCACCTGACCACCAGGGGGCGCTGCTAGCGCTCTCACCACCTGACCACCAGGGGGCGCTTCTGCTAGTACACTTCTGTAGGTCACACCAAGAAAGTACTATTTAAACAATCATTTCTTTGCTTTTCCTCTCTGAGGCCATGAAAACATTAAACATGGATTATTTCTCATTGACTTTAAATGTTTTACAGACGTTTTTATATCATGACACAAAGTGACACACAGAGCTCAACCGTTCTACTTCTGTATTTACTGAGAATGAGAAGTGTTCATAGATCTACACTCAACCTTCTGACTGTATAGAGTGAAAACATCCAAGTTCTCATAGTGCTGCATGTTTCCTATGTACTAAAATATGAAGTGTGAGTAGAGATGAGACAGCAGAGACACTGTTCAGACTAATGATGTTTATGTAGTGTAAATATAAAGTGCTGAGACTTAATACTGAGCTCTGATGTGTGAGGTTTTATTATCCACACACACACGCACACACACACACACACACACACACACACACACACACACACACACACACACACACACACACACACACACACACACACAAACACAAACACACACACACACACACACGTCCCAGTTTAATAAACCAGGACTTCATGTTATTGTTTTGGGGGCGTTGAGATTATTTACTGAGATATCAGAAAACTACCGGCGGGAAAAACTGCTTTATTACAAAGTTCATTAATGCTGCAACACACACACACACACACACACACACAGTAACACACATTAACACACACACACACAGAGTAACACACATTAACACACACACACACACACACACACACACACACACACACACACACACACACATACACACACACTAAATAACACACACACAAGCACATATCCTTTGTGTTGTGATTGAGGTTGTTAGTAAAGCAGACAGAGACTATCAGCTGATCTCAGGTCTTAATGTTTGTTAGTAAAGCAGACAGAGACTATCAGCTGATCTCAGGTCTTAATGTTTGTTAGTAAAGCAGACAGAGACTATCAGCTGATCTCAGGTCTTAATGTTTGTTAGTAAAGCAGACAGAGACTATCAGCTGATCTCAGGTCTTAATGTTTGTTAGTAAAGCAGACAGAGACTATCAGCTGATCTCAGGTCTTAATGTTTGTTAGTAAAGCAGACAGAGACTATCAGCTGATCTCAGGTCTTAATGTTTGTTAGTAAAGCAGACAGAGACTATCAGCTGATCTCAGGTCTTAATATTTGTTAGTAAAGCAGACAGAGACTATCAGCTGATCTCAGGTCTTAATGTTTGTTAGTAAAGCAGACAGAGACTATCAGCTGATCTCAGGTCTTAATGTTTGTTAGTAAAGCAGACAGAGACTATCAGCTGATCTCAGGTCTTAATGTTTGTTAGTAAAGCAGACAGAGACTATCAGCTGATCTCAGGTCTGTCCTCTTATGAATATTAATTGCAGAGTTTGTGCAGATGTGTGTTTGAGGAGCAGATTTTAATATGTGAAAACAAAGCAGACACACAGTTTGTCCTGAAGGTGGCGCCAGAGGAAAACTCTGTTTATTGATTTATTTATGAACTATTATTATTGTTTGTTAAATGTAACATGTTATCTTTGGGTTTCTGTGTTTGTGTGTAATTCATAAAGAAATGAGAATAAATGTTTCTATATAAAGGTGAGAGTGTTTAAATGATAGAATCTATTATTCATGATTATAGTAAAGATGCTTTTATATCAAGTTATTTGTGTTCATTCTCAGACTCACATTAGATCAACTTTCACTGGACTGAACTTTTCTTTATTGAACTCTGGAGTTCAGTTAGTGACACAAACATCCTGCAGTTAGTGTTTGTACCAGCAGATGGCGCCACATCTCCATCCAGCCTCCTCTCTGCTCATTTCCTGTTTAGCTTACTTTCACTTTGTGTGCTCGATGTGCCGCAGCTTCTTTTCTCCTTCTGAAGGTATTTATTATTTTATTATAACTTTATTCAGTTTGTATTGTGCCAGTTTTCACAGTTTGACTCTTGAATGACTCTTTGTTCATGTTGTTAGTTTAGTTCCAGTAGAAACAGCAGAAATCTGTAGTTCTGAACTCTACTAACAGTCAACAGATCAACAGGAAGCTTTCCTCCATTTTAAAGTGTCTGATAACAGCTGACAGTACTGAGTCAGTGTTCAGCAGTAACTTCACTCATTTGTAATCTGTTACAGTTACTGATGGAAATGTTGATGATTACAAAGGAAGTTATTCATTTAGATTTGATTTGGCTTCTAGAGACTGGAGCAGAGGGGGGGGGGGGGTTAATGGGAACAGCTGGAAACATTGGTTAGTAGAAAAAAGGCATCAAATGTAATAAGTTACATTACTTTGATGAAGTCATTACAATAGTTACATTACTCATTTACATTTTAAACAGTAACTAGTAATCTTACATTTTAAATAGAGTAATCAGTAATCTATTACATTATAGATAATTGAACTAATGATGTTGTAATGGATCATTGATAGAGCTCTTATGGAGCTTTTCCACTACACAGTTCCAGCACGACTCGACTCGGTACGGTTTGGTACAAGGAACCTTTTCCATTACAAAAAAGTACCTACTCAACGTGGGCGGGGTTGTCATAGCAACGTTGCGTTAAACTGCCGTGACTTCGTTTTCTACGCGACACAAACACATAAACAATGGAGGACATGGAGGCGAACTATGGTAACGCTGTATAGCTGTAACTATGGTAACGCCGTATAGCTGTAACTATGGTAACGCTGTATAGCTATAACTATGGTTTAACGCTGCTGCCGGTATTTAAAAATGCCGGCTTTGATTCTTGTGTGGGACGGCTCATGACTCTTCCAGAGACAACTCTTCTGACCAATCAGTGGCCGGCTCGGCTCGCTTGGAACCAGAGCAGGTACTAAAAAAGTACCAGGTACCAGGTACTTTCCCTAGTGGAAATGCAAAAAGAACCGAGGCGAGTCGTGCTGGAACTGTGTAGTGGAAAAGCGCCATTAGCTGCACCTTCCTTTCATCTAGCTTTGTTTGTTGGAGATTACATTTGGAATAAAAGAGTTCAGAGATCCAACACAGGAAGTGAGTCTGTGTGTCACAATAAAAGTATTTCATGTGTTCATACATTCAAACATTCATCTCACAGTCTGATGCACTAAACTCTCTTCACTCTTTGACACGTTTCATCATGTGGATGAAAGCAGATCAGACTTCCTCATCTTTCAGCTGTTCTCTCTGTGTTTTCTCTACAGATGAAGGTACAAAGTCTCTGTGAGCTGATGCTGATGTGAATCCAGCAGCATCTGTCCAGGTAACATGAAGCTGCTGCTGCTGCTGTCTCTGACTGATATAGTAGACTAGTGGAAGAAGAGGAACATCTCAAATGATGAAGAGCTTTTCAAAGTCTGTTTAATAGAAGTGAAAAGTGATGTGATCCCCAAAGAAAGCCAAAGAAACAGCAACAGGAAGTGTTTCCCTCTAGTCTTCAAACCATCCAAAAGCTTCCTGCAGAAACATGTTCATTGTGTTCTGCTAAACCTCTGTAATATATAAAGCTTTATATTTGACTCGGTTTCTGTCTCATATTTAAAGTGTTCAGGACTCGTACGACGGCTTTGAACTCGTCACTTTCATTCGTACCTCAGAGAGAAGTCTCTGAAATCACTCGTACGTGTCACTAAAGAACAACTGTGTTGGTTGCAGTGCTTCTTGCATGAAGCCCAATGTGAGCTTTGTGAAAGTGATTTGTTGGATATGACACTGCAGCTCGAAGGGCCAACAACATGGAAACTGTCAGATGAGTGTATTTAGTATTGAAGTGAATGAGCTGCTTTCCTCCAGTCAGAGCTATGTGTGTTTGTCATGTGACTGAGAAGAACGAAGAGAAATAATGTGTTGTTGTGTTTGTGTGAAGGTGTTTCTCTGCTATGGATCAGTGTGAGGACAGAGAGGAGGGAGTCCCTCCCTCTAAACGGTCTCGGTTTGGGGAACATGACAGCCAGACCAAAGCTCAGAGGTGAGATGAGGATCTCTAACTGTCCATCACTGTTCTCCACTCACATCACTCCACCATCATTATTCACACTCAAAGCTCTGTGTGTGTTGTGTTGAAGGACAAAGAAGCAGCTCAGACCAGACTCTGATGGACCTGGACCAGAACCTGGACCTGAACCTGAACCTGAACCTGAACCCAGCTGTGTGTCCATGAAGAGTGACTTTTCCATGGATGAACGTATATATTTTAAATCTGAACAACCAGCTGATAGAAGGTAAGAATGTAAAGACTTTTCATTTCTTTTAAGATGCAGCATTGGTCCCTGCTGGATTTGAACCAGGGACGCTGTGATTATGTTGCATGCTCTCTAACACTCAACCACCAGGGTGCGCCATACTATTCATTTATATCCAACATGCACATTTATCAGAACTGTTGTTGTTTCAGGATCCATCAGAGACCAGACTCTCCTGAACCTGAACCCAGCTGTGTGTCCATGAAGAGTGACCGGTCCATGGGGGAACCTTTACATTTTAATCCTGGACAACCAGCTGATGGAAGGTAAGAATGTAAAGCTGTAAAGACTGAACAGACTTTCCTCCTGCTGATCAGCTGTAAGCTGTAACTGACAGTAAACGTTATGCTAGAAATGAACTGGTTTATATGACGTGTTGTCCGACCTCGTCAGTGAAAAGCCGGCCGTCATAGAGAGGAGACGTGATAATCATTCAAATATGGAGATAACACATCACATGTTCACACAGTCTCTCCTGGAACACATTCATGCTGTTTCACTCAGTTGTTCATATGAAAAGTGACATGATTTATTTATACATTACAGACATAAAAACATGTTAAAGTGATAAAAATACTTATTTCTTTATTGAAACTGAATCAGCACAAACATTTTTAATTAATTAAAAACAAGACACAGAAAGTAGAGGAAAAACCAACCAAAACTATAAGTTAGAAGAAAGGCTTCACATCACCATCCCAGCTCCACTGCAGCAGCTGCAGGTTGTAGCTGCCTTGCTCCAGGGCACTTCAGCAGTGTACAGTGAGGGAGGGAGAGCTGTATGGAGGTTTGTTCAGAGCTGTTGGGACTAAACCAAACTGACTGATGAAGCCAAACACTGAGCTGAAAGCTACAAACAGACTGAGCTGTTGATTCTCAGTGGGATCAGCAGGACTAGTAAAGCTTTACCACTTCAGGGACTCATCTGATTCTCTGTTCACATCCAAATATCACTTGATGGACCTTTAGCTTGTGTTTGTCTCTGTGTGGACAGACATAATGTGAGCTCATTCTTCATGATTCCTCCACAGAGTGGACCAGGACAGCTCAGAGGTTCCCAGTGGTCAGTCTGCCCAGCAGCATCAAACACACCTGGACTCCACATTTATGGTCTGTACATGTACAACAACTACTTTTACATCTATTGTGTTCACAATCATCTCCATGCTGCACTTTGTAGACCAGTGGATTGTCAGTGTGTCCAACATGGATCTGATGTTTGCTTCATGATGTTAGTTTGATTGTGTCATTCATATATTATTCTGTTCCAGTTGCTGGAGGAGAACATCGTCACTTTTGTGAAGAACGAGCTGAAGAAGATGCAGAAGCTTCTGAGTCCAGATGACCCAGAATGCTTAGAGAGTCAGAGGGAGGATGAAGAGGAGTTGGACGGTGAGGAGGAAGAGCAGAGGAGGAGCAGCAGCGACGCATTTCTGAAGATCACACTGCACTTCCTGAGGAGAATGAAGCAGGAGGAGCTGGCTGACTGTCTGCAGATCAGTAAGAGGATTTCTATAAAGATTTAACATGATGGAGAAATGAGACATTTACTGAAGTCTCAAGAGATGGAAGAAAATATATTTATATTCTGTTTGTGTTTGTTCATTCAGGAACTCCTGCTGCAGAGTGTCGACGTAAACTCAAGTCTAACTTGCAGAAGAAGTTCCAGTGTGTGTTTGAGGGGATCGCTAAAGCAGGAAACCCAACCCTTCTGAATGAGATCTACACACCGCTCTACATCACAGAGGGAGGGACTGCAGAGGTCAATGATGAACATGAGATCAGACAGATTGAAACAGCATCCAGGAAACCAGACAGACCAGAAACAACAATCAGACAAGAAGACATATTTAAAGCCTCACCTGGAAGAGATGAACCAATCAGAAAAGTGATGACAATGGGAGTGGCTGGCATTGGGAAAACAGTCTTAACACAGAAGTTCACTCTGGACTGGGCTGAAGACAAAGCCAACCAGGACATACACTTCACATTTCCATTCACTTTCAGAGAGCTGAATGTGCTGAAAGAGAAAAAGTACAGCTTGGTGGAACTTGTTCATCACTTCTTTACTGAAACCAAAGAAGCAGGAATCTGCAGGTTTGAAGAGTTCCAGGTTGTGTTCATCTTTGACGGTCTGGATGAGTGTCGACTTCCTCTGGACTTCCAACACACTGAGATCCTGACTGATGTTACAGAGTCCACCTCAGTGGATGTGCTGCTGACAAACCTCATCAGGGGGAAACTGCTTCCCTCTGCTCGCCTCTGGATAACCACACGACCTGCAGCAGCCAATCAGATCCCTCCTGAGTGTGTCGACATGGTGACAGAGGTCAGAGGGTTCACCGACCCACAGAAGGAGGAGTACTTCAGGAAGAGATTCAGAGATGAGGAGCAGGCCAGCACCATCATCTCCCACATCAAGACATCACGAAGCCTCCACATCATGTGCTGCATCCCAGTCTTCTGCTGGATCACTGCTACAGTTCTGGAGGATGAGTTGAAAAGCAGAGAGGGAGGAGAGCTGCCCAAGACCCTGACTGAGATGTACATCCACTTCCTGGTGGTTCAGTCCAAACTGAAGAAGGTCAAGTATGATGGAGGAGCTGAGACAGATCCACACTGGAGTCCAGAGAGCAGGAAGATGATTGAGTCTCTGGGAAAACTGGCTTTTGAGCAGCTGCAGAAAGGCAACCTGATCTTCTATGAATCAGACCTGACAGAGTGTGGCATTGATATCAGAGCAGCCTCAGTGTACTCAGGAGTGTTCACACAGGTCTTTAAAGAGGAGAGAGGGCTGTACCAGGACAAGGTGTTCTGCTTCGTCCATCTGAGTGTTCAGGAGTTTCTGGCTGCTCTTCATGTCCATCTGACATTCATCAAGTCTAGAGTCAATCTGCTGGATGAAGAACAAACAACATCCCACATCTATGAAAATGCAGAAGTATTTGCAGAGACATATATTTACCAGAGAGCTGTGGATGAGGCCTTAAAGAGTCCAAATGGACACCTGGACTTGTTCCTCCGTTTCTTCCTGGGTCTTTCACTGCAGACCAATCAGACTCTCCTACGAGGTTTGCTGACTCAGAAAGGAAGTAGCTCAAAGACCAATCAGAAAACAGTCGAGTACATCAAGAAGAAGATCAGTGAGAATGTGTCTGCAGAGAGAAACATCAATCTGTTCCACTGTCTGAATGAACTGAATGATCGTTCTCTAGTGGAGGAGATCCAACTGCACCTGAGATCAGGAAGTCTCTCCACAGATGAACTGTCTCCTGCCCAGTGGTCAGCTCTGGTCTTCATCTTACTGTCATCAGAAAAAGATCTGGACGTGTTTGACCTGAAGAAATACTCTGCTTCAGAGGAGGCTCTTCTGAGGCTGCTGCCAGTGGTCAAAGCCTCCAACAAAGCTCTGTAAGTGCACAGATAGTTATTGATTGATTGATTGATTGATTGATTGATTGATTGATTGATTGATTGATTGATTGATTGATTGATTGATTGAGAAGATATTCAAAGAGATATTTTCCAGAGGTCAGAAAAATAAATGATTGATTAAATATTTTTCTAAATATATTCTCCAGGTTGAATGGCTGTAACCTCTCAGAGAGAAGCTGTGCAGCTCTGTCCTCGGTTCTCAGCTCCCAGTCCTCTAGTCTGAGAGATCTGGACCTGAGTAACAACAACCTGCAGGATTCAGGAGTGAAGCAGCTTTCTGCTGGACTGGAGAGTCCACACTGTACACTGGAAACTCTCAGGTTTGATGAATGATTTATATTACCGGTTTACTATTTATTCTGATTAGTTTATTATTAACTGTCACATCTCCAGCTGGTTTAGAACAGAACACCAAAGATTGTAGCTGGTGCTTGGCAGAGATTATATATCATCACAGTTTAGACTTATTTCAATGGAAATATTAAATGTTCTTCTTGTTCATTATTGTCTCTTCAGACTGACTGACTGTAACCTCTCAGAGAGAAGCTGTGCAGCTCTGTCCTCGGTTCTCAGCTCCCAGTCCTCTAGTCTGAGAGATCTGGACCTGAGTAACAACAACCTGCCGGATTCAGGAGTGAAGCAGCTTTCTGCTGGACTGGAGAGTCCATACTGTGGACTGGAAACTCTCAGGTTTGATAAGTGATTTATATTACTGTTTATTCTGATTCGTTTATTATTAACAGTCACATCTCCGGCTGGTTTAGAACAGAACACCAAAGATTGTAGCTGGTGCTTGGCAGAGATTATATATCATCACAGTTTAAACTTATTTCAACACAAATATTATTTGTCTTCTTGTTCATTATTGTCTCTCCAGACTGACTGACTGTAACCTCTCAGAGGGAAACTGTGCAGATCTGTCCTCAGTTCTCAGCTCCCAGTCCTCTAGTCTGAGAGATCTGGACCTGAGTAACAACAACCTGCAGGATTCAGGAGTGAAGCAGCTTTCTGCTGGACTGGAGAGTCCACACTGTACACTGAAGACTCTCAGGTCAGGATTCATCAACCGGTTGAACTGATCATCATTTAAACTGTGATTTATATGAGGAGATAAACACCTGGACATTTTCTCTACTCAGATTATCTTCAGCATGTGTTTGGACCCTGTGAATAACTTTCTATTAATATATATTTATTAGTTTTGTTGTGTCTCTGCTGTTGGAACCTGAAATACCAGAGAGGAGTTTTAAGATTCACAAACTGAATGAAGAACTGTGTAACTGGCCCAAAGTAAAACACACAGACAGTTATTCAGTGAACAGATGTTGGTAACAGTTGTAGTTTCTTTTAATCTCAGAGCAGTATCTGTGCTGGGATGATAGTGATTGTTACTCACCATGGTGATATGACACTTCACCTCAACTGTTATCTGGTTAACCACCATTTAATTATTCTTTAAAACTGGATGATCACTGAAACTGAATGAAGTAGTCAGAAATGTTTGCTTTCTGCTATGTTTTACTTTTATTTTTTTATGTGTGTTGTTTTGTGTTCAGTCTGTCAGGATGTCTGATCACAGAGGAAGGTTGTGCTTCTCTGGCTTCAGCTCTGAGCTCCAACCCCTCCCATCTGAGAGAGCTGGACCTGAGCTACAATCATCCAGGAGACTCAGGAGAGAAGTTTCTGTCTGCTGGACTGGAGGATCCACACTGGAGACTGGACACTCTCAGGTATGGACAGACAGGTGGACACTCTCAGGTATGGACAGACAGGTGGACACTCTCAGGTATGGACAGACAGGTGGACACTCTCAGGTATGGACAGACGGGTGGACACTCTAAGGTATGGACAGGTGGACACTCTCAGGTGAGGACAGATGGACACTCTCAGGTATGGACAGATGGACACTCTCAGGTATGGACAGGTGGACACTCTCAGGTATGGACAGATGGACACTCTCAGGTATGGACAGATAGACACTCTCAGGTATGGACAGATAGGTGGACACTCTCAGGTATGGACAGACAGGTGGACACTCTTAGGTATGGACAGACAGGTGGACACTCTCAGTTATGGACAGACAGGTAGACACTCTCAGGTATGGATAGACAGGTGGACACTCTCAGGAACAGACAGACAGGTGGACACTCTCAGGAACAGACAGACAGGTGGACACTCTCAGGTATGGACAGACAGATGGACACTCTGTCTGTCCATAACAGACAGACAGAGTCTGTCTGTATATACAGATATACAGTATATCTTTTCGATATATATGTTGCCATTGGGATCCATATTCAGAAAGCACAATGTCTCATTTCATTGCTTTGCGGACGATGTACAAATCTATATACCCTTAAAGCCAAATGAGCAAGCCTCTGTCCAGGTCTTATTAGACTGCCTCAATGACATTAGATCTTGGATGGAAGTGAACTTTCTCTCCATGAACAAAAATAAAACTGAGATTATTTTATTCAGCCAACAAAATCTCCTAGATGGTTATGACAGCGCCATTGGCACCCTGAAGTCTCACTGTCACCCTTTTGCAAGGAACCTTGGTGTTATTTTGGACAGTGACTTTAGGTTCGATAAACAGATAAGCTCTATCGTTAAAACGAGCTTCTTCCAGCTAAGACTAGTAGCTAAAGTAAAGGCTTATCTCCCCAGAAAGGATCTTGAAAAAGTTATTCACACCTTTGTTACATCACGCCTAGACTACTGTAACTCTTTGCTTGTTGGTCTCGACCAGTCAGCACTGTGCCGGTTACAGGTTGTCCATAATGCAGCCGCCTGCCTGCTGACTGGAAAGAAACGGCGTGATCATATCAGTCCCGTCCTTGCATCTTTGCACTGGATGCCCGGTGGACATATATGATGTCATGTCCATGTTTGATGCTCTTTCCTCCTTTCAGGCTGCAGCCTGCTGGAGTCCGATGGTTGACACCAGGTCTGAGGAAGTGTAAGTGTGTTTTTTATTTCATTCATCAAACTGTGACATCACTCATTCACATCCTACTGAGGATGAAGATGATGTCATCATCAATCACATGATAGATCAATAACTGCAGCTGTATTGTGTCTCGTTCTCTCCATCAGATGCCTGTGAACTGGAACTAGATCCAAACACAGCACAGAAAAACCTCAAACTGTCTGATAACAACAGGAAGGTGACATATGTGAAGGAGGATCAGTCATATCCTGATCATCCAGACAGATTTGACTACTGGGATCAGCTGCTGTGTACAAATGATCTGACTGGTCGCTGTTACTGGGAGGTCGAGTGGAGAGGAAACGTTGAAATAGCAGTGAGTTACACAAGAATCAGCAGGAAAGGAAACAGTGCTGACTGTAGGTTTGGAAAGAATGATCAGTCCTGGAGTCTGCAGAGCTCTGATGGTCGTTACTCTGTCTGGCACAATTACAGCAGAACACCTATCTCCTCCTCCTCCTCCTCCTCCTCCTCTGTCTCTAACAGAGTAGCAGTGTATGTGGACTGTCCTGCTGGCACTCTGTCCTTCTACAGAGTCTCCTCTGACACATTGATCCACCTCTACACCTTCAACACCACATTCACTGAACCTCTGTATCCTGGGTTTGCAGTCTGGTCTGGTTCAGTCTCTCTGTGTCTCTGTAGGAGGGAGAGTCTCTCTGTGTCTGTAGGAGGGAGAGTCTCTCTGTGTCTCTGTAGACAGTCTGCAGATGGTTCAGTCTCTCTGTAGGAGGGAGAGTCTGCAGACAGATAGTTCAATCAATCTTCATGCTACTGTAATTATAATGTAGTTAGTCTAATAAATCCTTTGTAGTCCAGAATGAAAGGACTGACAGTAGGAACAGTTAGTGTGTTGTTATGTTTTATGTTAATGTTAATGTGGAGGTTTACAGTCTGAACTACATTAAAGTCTCTGCTGCTCATCTGAACCTGAGAGCAGAGAAGCGTTGGCTGTAGTCATGTGACATGTTGACCAATCACAGATCATTGTTTGTTCCTTCAGAGTCTCTGATTGGTTGTTGAGATGAGATGATGTCACTCTGTGTCTTATTGTACAATAAAAACGGTTTCATCTTCAACCAAAACAGTTTTATGTTTTATTTCATCTTTGTGTTAATAATTAATTATTAATAAGAATTTAAGAATGATCAATTGTTATTAATTTAGGGAACAAACCAGAAACCAGAAATAACCAAACAGTTAAATTATAAAGGTGAATAAGTGACTCCGATATTTTGATCAGCCGCATATCACAATAAATTAAAATTACATTAAATTAAATTAAATTTAAAAATAAATAAAATAATATAAAATAAATGATGCCCCCCCCCTCACCCTAAACCCCCCCATGGCTACTCCTGAGCAGAAACTGCAGCAGCATATACAATCGATCAATAATCAATAACAGCTGATCAATAATCAATAACATCTGATCAGTGATTAATAACAGCTGATCAATAAACAATAACAGCTGATCAGTAATCAATAACAGCTGATCAATAATCAATAACAGCTGATCAATAACAGCTGATCAATAATCAATAACACCTGATCAATTATACCTGATCAATAATCAATAACAGCTGATCAATAACAGTAACATGTAAATGTGTGCATCTCTGTGACCTTTGAACCTCAGCAGGATTAAAACAGATTTAAAGTTTTATTTATAGCTGCTGGAAAAAACTTTATTAATAACAAAGATAAATGACAGCAGACACTAATATTATACATAAATATTATTATAAATATTTATCACACATAAAATGGACGTAAAATCAGTGACGTCACCCATTGGTTTGTGGACTGCTGCTCGGAGGCCAATAGTATCGGATCTGAGCAGCGCCATCTTGAAAATTTCAGGTGCATGCTGGGAAAAATAAAAACACGGATTCTACTTATATGGGCATCAGGAGGAGCATGAGGCGCCCTCCTGAACCTGTGAACCAATCAACCTGTCAATCACGACGTAGCCACGCCCTAATGCATACCCTGCTTTATTATGAGCTTGTTGTATCACATGGTTTACAGCCAAGTTGATCCAAACTGCTGAGTGATGTTGTTGGTCAGAGATACTAACAGCAGCTGATGATGCTGAGCTGATCTTTAGCTCATTAGATGTTCAGTTGGCTCCATCTAGTGGACAGATAATAGAACTACATCATGTGATATCTGACACTGACTGGGTTTCTGCCACAGGTTAGACTGGTTTTGACGTCACTGATGTTTTTTAGATGTGGACTCTGAAGTTATGAGGAAGTGACAGCGTCCTCAGATCAAATGCACACAGACGGCAGGACTGACGAAGGAGAATGAGCAGCTTCTTTTCTCCTGATGTTTCTCTACACATGAAGGTGGAAAGTGTCTCTAAGTTGACCTGAAGTGACTTCAGCAGGTGAGAATCCTACCAGAGAAATCTGTAAATGTCTGATGAACCATCAGTTTGATCACATTGTGTTGAATCACTGTTTGACTGGACAGTAGAAATGTTTCTGGATGATGATTGTCTGATTCACTAGATTTATTTAATCCTTCAGGTTTTACAGAAGTTTTTGATTGTTGATGAATTGTTTCTTGATGAGTTAAAGGAGAGCAGTTTAAGAATGATTTCCTTGTTTTACTGTTAGTGGTTCTCAGGTTGAACCAACAGCACTTTAATTGTAATCTGAGATCATATCAACAGTGAAAAATGTAGGGAATGTCAGAACTGGTCAGACAGGTTGAATCAATCTGGCTGCTGTCCATCTTCCAACACTGAGACAGACTTGGTTTGACTGAAAGCTCTTTTACAGTCCATGTTGTGAACTGTCCCAGAGGCTGCAGAGTCCTCAGATGGACCTGCTCAGTGTGTCTGATGGGAAGCTGCTGCTTCTCTGTTTTCTACAGTATTTGTGACATGTTAGAGATACGATTGAGAACTAATGTGTCCTGTGATGAAACCTTGTTGTAGTGAGTGAGTGCAGCTCTCCCAGCAGCTGTTTCTCTGCTATGGATCAGTGTGAGGACAGAGAGGAGGGAGTCCCTCCCTCTAAACGGTCTCGGTTTGGGGAACATGACAGCCAGACCAAAGCTCAGAGGTGAGATGAGGATCTCTAACTGTCCATCACTGTTCTCCACTCACATCACTCCACCATCATTATTCACACTCAAAAGCTCTGTGTGTGTTGTGTTGAAGGACAAAGAAGCAGCTCAGACCAGACTCTACTGGACCTGAACCTGAACCTGAACCTGGACCTGAACCTGAACCTGGACCTGAACCTGAACCTGAACCCAGCTGTGTGTCCATGAAGAGTGACCGGTCCATGGGGAAACCTGCACATTTTAAATCTGGACAACCAGCTGATAGAAGGTAAGAATGTAAAGGCTTTCCATTTCTTTTAAGAGTTATTTTTTTTCTTTTTTTCTTTTAAGAGAAATTACCTGCAGCATCAGTCCCTGCTGGATTTGAACCAGGGACGCTGTGATTATGTTACATGCTCTCTAACACTCAACCACCAGGGCGTGCCATACTATTCATTTCTATCCAACATGCACATTTATCAGAGCTGTTGTTGTTTCAGGATCCATCAGAGACCAGACTCTCCTGAACCTGAACCCAGCTGTGTGTCCATGAAGAGTGACTGGTCCATGGGGAAACCTACACATTTTAAATCTGGACAACCAGCTGATAGAAGGTAAGAATGTAAAGCTGTAAAGACTGAACAGACTTCCCTCCTGCTGATCAGATGTAAGCTGTAACTGACAGTAAACTTTATGCTAGAAATGAACTGGTTCTTCTTTTAAGATGCAGCATTGGTCCCTGAAATGTCTACCATAGAAAACTAATTAACATGAATTGTTTAGGGAGGGACTTAACTTCCAGAATGTCTAAATGGTAGATGGATGTACAGAAACATCTGTAGGAAGGCTCGGGGCATGCAAGGAGGATTTACAGGAAGACATCTCAATGGAGCAGTGGGAAGAGACATGTACTAAAGCACAGTCTGGTTGATGCGAACGTATATAACTCCAGAAAAGCTTAATAAATATAATAGTGCTATTCCTGATATTTGTACCAAATGTGAGGAGGAAAAAGGTAATTTTTCCTTTGTATTTGGCAATGTACGGAAATACAAACATTTTGGCAAGAAGTGAACCAATGTATTCAAAACATTTTACAGATTCAAGTACCCTTAATCCCACAGCTGTTCATATTAGGTTTGTATCCAGATCATTTGAAGATTTAAAAAAATCAACGAATGTTTGTAGATTTAAGCATATTAATTGCAAAGAGAGTGATAGCCCTCTCCTGGAAAAACACCAGAAGACCAAGAGTAAACAGGTGGTTGTCTGAGCTATCTACCACTCTCCCTTTAGAGAAAATTACCTACACATTAAAACATCAACAACATCATTTTCATCATATCTGGGACGCCTTTGTTTGTATGTATTAAGAACAGATTTGTCACATGTGATGGAAGAGCCTGGAGACGTGTAAACAATGGCCCTCTGTGGTAGGGGAGAACGGGGTTGGTAGTCACACTTTTTACTTTCCTTTGAATTCTTCATAAACCATAAACTGAATAAATTCCCTTTTAATTTGTAATGAAAACCTAAAGTGTCAGGTAGGAATAGAGATAGAGAGGTCTGACTCTCCTTCAGCTGGTCCTGATCTAAAGATATGAACCGTCTAATATGACTTGTGCACTTGTGACAACCAACCCTACTATGAGGTTGGTAGTAAGACATCATGGAGGTTGGTTGTCTCTGTGTTATTTTAATGGGGAAAAATAAAAAATGTATACAGTCTTAAAAAAATATTTAAAATGTTTAGCTGAATTGAAATACAACAACCTAACATCTCAGCACCAAGAGAACATAAACAGGAAAAATCATTCTGTTAAATGTCTTTTTTGTCCTTATATAACAATATTGTTAATTTTAACCTCTCTGACTGCTCTGAGCTTCGCATCTGGAGGAGTCTGGATCTTTGTTTGTCTTTCTGACAAATTTCATGGTCATTTTGTTATCTTAAAAGAAAGAAAGAACTAGATATATGAAACCATATATGTATAAATACCAACATGTGACAACCAACCCCGAAGAGAATGTGACAAGCTTCCCCAACTGGGATTTTTCTCTACCAGCAAAGCTACCAAACACATGTTTTGGTGTAGTTAAGAAACAAACCTCCCTACCTATCGCTCTCTCTTCATACTTTTTAATGGTAATAATGTTTTATTATAAACTCATTGTGTAAAAGAAGAGAAACACTGGAGAGTTGGATATTTACATTTTCACATGAAAACACTAAACGTCCTCTCAGCTCAATGTCAAGCAGTTTACTCCAGAAATGATCTGAAGTAACATCACCTAAACTCTGTAACGTAAATCTGGACAACCAGCTGATAGAAGGTAAGAATGTAAAGCTGCAAAGACTGAGCAGACGTTCCTCCTGCTGATCAGATGTAAACTGTAACTGACAGTAAACGTTATGCTAGAAATGAACTGGTTTATATGACGTGTTGTCCGACCTCGTCATTGAAAAGCCGGCCGTCATAGAGAGGAGACGTGATGATCATTTAAATATGGAGATAACACATCACATGTTCACACAGGTCCAATATTATTCCTAAATATGAGACAAAATATCATCAAATTTCAGTTTCATTACAAAAGACTTTCAATGTATTTGTTCTTGACGTCTTTGTTCCAAACAGGATTGACTGGCTTTAACCCAAATGTATTGAAAGCTTGTTATCTATGAGCCACTCTGACACTTTCTGATTCTTTACTAAGAGTTGTGAATTTCACTGACATCATTCCCAGATAGCAGTAATGCAGAATCATCACAGCAGCAGCTTGATGTCACAGCAGCTGTCGTATCATTTATATACATAAGAAATAAAAGAGGATCAAATAGAAGCGTGCAGCATCCCACATGTAATATCCTGAGGTTCTGATAAAACCACTTCAACATCACACACTTTACTTCTTCCTGTAATGTAAGAAATAAACCTTTTTACAGCAGTTTGTCCAAACACCTGCACTGTAACTATGACAACAGCACTGAATGATTGACTGTGTCAACGGCTTTCTGCAAGTCAGCATCATTTCCTCCATCAAGGTTTGACTCATAAAATCAAACTCATGAATAATACAGGAGCCAGTAGAGTTTGCTGCTGTAAAGCCAGACTGAAGCTCATACAACAAACTGTGTCTGACTAAATACTCAACCTGCTCAAACACCTCAGACATGACACCTGCCTACTTTCTCACTTACACACACCTCAATGTCATGTTCATACTGGGAGCTGCCCAGTTCAACCAGTCTGATACAAGCAGACACTGAGCAGCTCCACTGCAGCAGCTGCAGGTTGTAGCTGCCTTGCTCCAGGGCACTTCAGCAGTGTACAGTGAGGGAGGGAGAGCTGTATGGAGGTTTGTTCAGAGCTGTTGGGACTAAACCAAACTGACTGATGAAGCCAAACACTGAGCTGAAAGCTACAAACAGACTGAGCTGTTGATTCTCAGTGGGATCAGCAGGACTAGTAAAGCTTTACCACTACAGGGACTCATCTGATTCTCTGTTCACATCCAAATATCACTTGATGGACCTTTAGCTTGTGTTTGTCTCTGTGTGGACAGACATAATGTGAGCTCATTCTTCATGATTCCTCCACAGAGTGGACCAGGAGAGCTCAGAGGTTCCCAGTGGTCAGTCTGCCCAGCAGCATCAAACACACCTGGACTCCATATTTATGGTCTGTACATGTTCAACAACTACTTTTACATCTATTGTGTTCACAATCATCTCCATGCTGCACTTTGTAGACCAGTGGATTGTCAGTGTGTCCAACATGGATCTGATGTTTGCTTCATGATGTTAGTTTGATTGTGTCGTTCATATATTATTCTGTTCCAGCTGCTGGAGGAGAACATCGTCACTTTTGTGAAGAATGAGCTGAAGAAGATGCAGAAGGTTCTGAGTACAGATTACCCAGAATGCTTAGAGAGTCAGAGGGAGGATGAGGAGGTGTTGGACGGTGAGGAGGAAGAGCAGAGGAGGAAGAGCAGAGACGCATTTCTGAAGATCACACTGCACTTCCTGAGGAGAATGAAGCAGGAGGAGCTGGCTGACTTTCTGCAGAGCAGTAAGAGGATTTCTATAAAGATTTAACATGATGGATAAATGAGACATTTACTGAAGTCTCAAGAGATGGAGGGAAATATGTTTATATTCTGTTTGTGTTTGTTCATTCAGGAACTCCTGCTGCAAAGTGTCGACGTAAACTCAAGTCTAACCTGCAGAAGAAGTTCCAGTGTCTGTTTGAGGGGATCGTTAAAGCAGGAAACCCAACCCTTCTGAATCAGATCTACACACCGCTCTACATCACAGAGGGAGGGACTGCAGAGGTCAATGCTGAACATGAGGTCAGACAGATTGAAACAGCATCCAGGAAACCAGACAGACCAGAAAAATCAATCAGACATGAAGACATCTTTAAAGCCTCACCTGGAAGAGATGAACCAATCAGAACAGTGATGACAAAGGGAGTGGCTGGCATTGGGAAAACAGTCTTAACACAGAAGTTCACTCTGGACTGGGCTGAAGATAAAGCCAACCAGGACATACACTTCACATTTCCATTCACTTTCAGAGAGCTGAATGTGCTGAAAGAGAAAAAGTACAGCTTGGTGGAACTTGTTCATCACTTCTTTACTGAAACCAAAGAAGCAGGAATCTGCAGGTTTGAAGAGTTCCAGGTTGTGTTCATCTTTGACGGTCTGGATGAGTGTCGACTTCCTCTGGACTTCCACAACACTGAGATCCTGACTGATGTTACAGAGTCCACCTCAGTGGATGTGCTGCTGACAAACCTCATCAGGGGGAAACTGCTTCCCTCTGCTCGCCTCTGGATAACCACACGACCTGCAGCAGCCAATCAGATCCCTCCTGAGTGTATCGGCATGGTGACCGAGGTCAGAGGGTTCACTGACCCACAGAAGGAGGAGTACTTCAGGAAGAGATTCAGAGATAAGAAGCAGGCCAGTACCATCATATCCCACATCAAGACATCACGAAGCCTCCACATCATGTGCCACATCCCAGTCTTCTGCTGGATCACTGCTACAGTTCTGGAGGATGTGTTGAAAAGCAGAAAGAGAGGAGAGCTGCCCAAGACCCTGACTGAGATGTACATCCACTTCCTGGTGGTCCAGAAAAAACTGAAGAACATCAAGTATGATGGAGGAGCTGAGACAGATCCACACTGGAGTCTAGAGAGCAGGAAGATGATTGAGTCTCTGGGAAAACTGGCTTTTGAGCAGCTGCAGAAAGGCAACCTGATCTTCTATGAATCAGACCTGACAGAGTGTGGCATCGATATCAGAGCAGCCTCAGTGTACTCAGGAGTGTTCACACAGGTCTTTAAAGAGGAGAGAGGGCTGTACCAGGACAAGGTGTTCTGCTTCATCCATCTGAGCCTTCAGGAGTTTCTGGCTGCTCTTCATGTCCATCTCACATTCATCAAGTCTGGAGTCAATCTGCTGGCAGGAAAACAAACAACATCTCAGACACGTTTCTACCAGAGAGCTGTGGACGAGGCCTTAAAGAGTCCAAATGGACACCTGGACTTGTTCCTCCGCTTCCTCCTGGGTCTTTCACTGCAGACCAATCAGACTCTCCTACGAGGTCTGCTGACACAGACAGGAAGTAGCTCAAAGACCAATCAGGAAACAGTCGAGTACATCAAGAAGAAGATCAGTGAGAATGTGTCTGCAGAGAGAAGCATCAATCTGTTCCACTGTCTGAATGAACTGAATGATCGTTCTCTAGTGGAGGAGATCCAACAGTACCTGAGATCAGGAAGTCTCTCCACAGATAAACTGTCTCCTGCTCAGTGGTCAGCTCTGGTCTTCATCTTACTGTCATCAGAAAAAGATCTGGACGTGTTTGACCTGAAGAAATACTCTGCTTCAGAGGAGGCTCTTCTGAGGCTGCTGCCAGTGGTCAAAGCCTCCAACAAAGCTCTGTAAGTACTCAGATAGTTATTGATTGATTGATTGATTGATTGATTGATTGATTGATTGATTGATTTATTGATTGATTGAGAAGATATTCAAAGAGATTTTTTCCAGAGGTCAGAAAAATAAATGATTGATTAAATATTTTTCTAAATATATTCTCCAGTTTGAGTGACTGTAACCTCTCAGAGAGCAGCTGTGCAGCTCTGTCCTCAGTTCTCAGCTCCCAGTCCTCTAGTCTGAGAGATCTGGACCTGAGTAACAACAACCTGCAGGATTCAGGAGTGAAGCAGCTTTCTTCTGGACTGGAGAGTCCACACTGTGGACTGGAAACTCTCAGGTTTGATGAGTGATTTATATTACTGTATTACTATTTATTCTGATTACTTTATTATTAACTGTCACATCTCCAGCTGGTTTAAAACAGATCACCAAAGATTGTAGCTGGTGCTTGGCAGAGATTATATATCATCACAGTTTAGACTTATTTCATTGTTCATTATTGTCTCTTCACGCTGACTGACTGTAACCTGTCAGAGAAAAGCTGTGCAGCTCTGTCCTCAGTTCTCAGCTCCCAGTCCTCTAGTCTGAGGGATCTGGACCTGAGGAACAACAACCTGCAGGATTCAGGAGTGAAGCAGCTTTCTGCTGGACTGGAGAGTCCACACTGTACACTGAAGTATCTCAGGTCAGGATTCATCAACCTGTTCAACTGATCATCATTTAAACTGTGATTTATATGAGGAGATAAACACCTGGACATTTTCTCTACCCAGATTATCTTCATGTGTTTAGACCCTGTGAATAACTTTCTTTTAATATATATTTATTATTTTGTTGTGTCTCTGCTGTTGGAACCTGAAATACCAGAGAGGAGTTTTAAGATTCACAAACTGAATGAAGAACTGTGTAACTGGCCCAAAGTAAAACACACAGACAGTTATTCAGTGAACAGATGTTGGTAACAGTTGTATTTTCTTTTAATCTCAGAGCAGTATCTGTGCTGGGATGATAGTGATTGTTACTCACCATGGTGATATGACACTTCACCTCAGCTGTTATCTGGTTAACCACCATTTAATTCTTCTTTAGTTTCAAACAACCTTAAAACTGGATGATCACTGAAACTGAATGAAGGAGTCAGAAATGTTTGTTTCTGTTATTTTTACTGTTATTTCCACAATGTTCAGTCCTTATTTGCCACATTAGTTGTGATTCCTGTTCTGTATTCAACTGTGAGCATCTGAGACGGAGTCATTTACCTCTGTGACGTGTTGGAGGTTTGATGTTCATACAAACTGTAGTCAGAGTCTGTCACCTGCAGCTCTTCATCTAATCAGCTCACTGTGGCTGCTTTTTAATGACTATTATTTTATTTACATCTATTTTAGCAGTGAAGAGTTAGCAGTCGCTAACATCATGTTGACTAAGGTTACAGGAAGCTGGAAGTACTTCACAATAAAAGCTTTACAGTGGTTGGCCATTTGAATTGAGAAGTAGTGACTGAAAGTATGAAGTTTAACTGTAAAGATGACAGAAACACATTGGTGATGACAGTAATTTAATTGAAAGAATGAAAGGATTTAAAATCCTTCTCCTCACTTTTAAAGCTCTTAATGATCAGGCTCCATCATACCTTAAAGAGCTTATAGTACCTTATGTACCTACCAGAACACTGCGCTCCCAGAACGCAGGCCTACTTGTGGTTCCTAGTATCTCTAAAAGTAGAATGGGAGGCAGAGCCTTCAGTTATCAGGCTCCTCTCCTGTGGAACCATCTCCCAGATTCGGTCCGGAGGGCAGACACCCTCTCTACTTTTAAGAGTATGCTTAAAACTTTCCTTTTTGATAGAGCTTATAGTTAGCCAGCTCCTAGTTTATGCTGCTATAGGCTTAGACTGCCGGGGGACTCCTACCTCCATGATGCACTGAGCTCCTCTCTCCTCCTCTCTCTCTCTCTATCCATCCATCTATATCCAATAACATTCATGTACTATTAATGCATTCAGTAACCTACACTTCTTCCCCGGAGTTGTCTGTGCTTTCTCGTCTCACAGGCAATCTGGGCCTGTAGACGTCCGGATGACAGATTCCAGTCCCGGACCTTCTAGCTTCAATGTTTATTTTCTATGTGCTTCTCTCTCTCTCCTATTCTTGCTCTCTCTCCCCTCTACCCCAACCGGTCGAGGCAGATGGCCGCCCACTTTGAGCCTGGTTCTGGTTCTGAGGTTTCTTCCTGTTAAAAGGGAGTTTTTTCTTGCCATTGTCGCTAAGTGCTGCTCACGTGGGAATGTTGGGTATCTTTAAAATTAAAACCTGAAGAGTTCGGTTTAGAACCTGCTCTATTTGTAAAGGGCCTTGAGATAACTTTGTTGTGATTTGGCGCTATACAAATAAAGATTGATTGATTGATTGAGTAATAAACACAGGAGCTTCCAGTCCTGCAGTGATCTCAGATCATGTGACATGTGTGTTGTTGTGTGTTCAGTCTGTCAGGATGTCTGATCACAGAGGAAGGCTGTGCTTCTCTGGCCTCAGCTCTGAGCTCCAACCCCTCCCATCTGAGAAAGCTGGACCTGAGATACAATCATCCAGGAGACTCAGGAGAGAAGCTTCTGTCTGCTGGATCCACACTGGAGACTGGACACTCTCAGGTATGAACAGGTGGACACTCTCAGGTATGGATAGACAGGTGGACACTCTCAGGTATGGACAGACATATGGACACTCTCAGGTATGGACAGGTGGACACTCTCAGGTACGGACAGACAGGTGGAAACTCTCAGGTATGGAGGGACAGGTGGACACTCTCAGGTATGGACAGACAGGTGGACACTCTCAAGTATGGACAGACAGGTGGACACTCTCAGGTATGGACAGACAGGTGGACACTCAGGTACGGACAGACAGGTGGACACTCTCAGGTATGGACAGACAGGTGGACACTCTCAGGTATGGACAGACAGGTGGACACTCAGGTATGGACAGACAGGTGGACACTCAGGTACGGACAGACAGGAGGACACTCTAAGGTATGGACAGACAGGTGGACACTCTCAGGTATGGACAGACAGGAGGACACTCTCAGGTATGGACAGACAGGTGGACATATATGATGTCATGTCCATGTTTGATGCTCTCTCCTCCTTTCAGGCTGCAGCCTGCTGGAGTCCGATGGTTGACACCAGGTCTGAGGAAGTGTAAGTGTGTTTTTATTTCATTCATCAAACTGTGACATCACTCATTCACATCCTGCTGAGGATGAAGATGATGTCATCATCAAACAGATGATAGATCAATAACTGCAGCTGTATTGTGTCTCGTTCTCTCCATCAGATGCCTGTGAACTGGAACTGGATCCAAACACAATGAACAGAAACCTCAAACTGTCTGATAACAACAGGAAGGTGACACGTGTGAAGGAGGATCAGTCATATCCTGATCATCCAGACAGATTTGACTACTGGTCTCAGCTGCTGTGTAGAAATGATCTGACTGGTCGCTGTTACTGGGAGGTTGAGTGGAGAGGAAGAGTTGAAATAGCAGTGAGTTACAGAAGAATCAGCAGGAAAGGAATCAGTGATGACTGTAGGTTTGGAATGAATAATCAGTCCTGGAGTCTGAGGTGCTTTGCTGGAGGTTACTCTGTCAGTTACTCTGTCTGGCACAATGACAACTATACATCCATCTCCTCCTCCTCCTCCTCCTCCTCCTCCTCCTCCTCCTCCTCCTCCTCCTCCTCCTCATCCTCCTCCTCCTCCTCTGTCTCTAACAGAGTAGCAGTGTATGTGGACTGTCCTGCTGGCACTCTGTCCTTCCACAGAGTCTACTCTGACACACTGATCCGCCTCCACACCTTCAACACCACATTCACTGAACCTCTGTATGCTGGGTTTACAGTCTCGTCTGATTCGTCAATGTCTCTGTAGGAGGGAGAGTCTCTCTGTGTCTCTGTAGGAGGGAGAGTATCTCTTTGTATCTGTAGGAGGGAGAGTCTCTCTGTGTCTCTGTAGGAGGGAGAGTCTCTCTGTGTCCTCTGTAGGAGGGAGAGTCTCTCTGTGTAGGAGGGGGAGTCTCTCTGTGTCCTCTGTAGGAGGGAGAGTCTCTCTGTGTCTGTAGGAGGGAGAGTCTCTCTGTGTAGGAGGGGGAGTCTCTCTGTGTCCTCTGTAGGAGGGAGAGTCTCTCTGTGTCTCTGTAGGAGGGAGAGTCTCTCTGTGTCCTCTGTAGGAGGGAGAGTCTCTCTGTGTCCTCTGTAGGAGGGAGAGTCTCTCTTTGTGTCTGTAGGAGGGAGAGTCTCTCTGTGTAGGAGGGAGAGTCTCTCTGTGTCTCTGTAGGAGGGAGAGTCTCTCTGTGTCTTTAGGAGGGAGAGTCTCTCTGTGTCCTCTGTAGGAGGGAGAGTCTCTCTGTGTCTCTGTAGGAGGGAGAGTCTCTCTGTGTCTGTAGACAGTCTGCAGATGGTTCAGTCTGAACAGGATCACACACAGCTGATATTTGGTACCAACATCATCTCTTATTTAATAAATCATTTTTATTTAGTCATCCAGAGAATCATGTTACTGTAATTATAATGTAGTTAGTCTAATAAATCCTTTGTAGTCCAGAATGAAAGGACTGACAGTAGGAACAGTTAGTGTGTTGTTATGTTTTATGTTAATGTTAATGTGGAGGTTTACAGTCTGAACTACATTAAAGTCTCTGCTGCTCATCTGAACCTGAGAGCAGAGAAGCGTTGGCTGTAGTCATGTGACATGTTGACCAATCACAGATCATTCTTTGTTCCTTCAGAGTCTCTGATTGGTTGTTGAGATGAGATGATGTCACTCTGTGTCTTATTGTACAATAAAAACTGTTTCATCTTCAACCAAAACAGTTTCATGTTTTATTTCATCTTTGTGTTAATAATTAATTATTAATAAGAATTTAAGAATGATCAATTGTTATTAATTTAGGGAACAAACCAGAAACCAGAAATAACCAAACAGTTAAATTATAAAGGTGAAGAAGTGACTCCGATATTTTGATCAGCCGCATATCACAATAAAATAAAATTACATTCAATTAAATTAAATTGAAGTTGAATAAATAAATAAAATATTATGATATATAATAAATAATATATAAAATAAAATGAAAGAACATGAAACAACAGCTCTGCTCACCCTAAACCCCCCCAAGGTGAGTCTGCAGCAGCAAATACAATCAATCAATGATCAATAACAGCTGATCAATAAACAATAACAGCTGATCAATAAACAATAACAGCTGATCAGTGATCAATAACAGCTGATCAATAAACAATAACAGCTGATCAGTGATCAATAACAGCTGATCAGTGATCAATAACAGCTGATCAATAATCAATAACAGCTGATCAGTAATCAATAACAGCTGATCAATGGTCAATAACAGCTGATCAGTAATCAATAACAGCTGATCAGTAATCACTAACAGCTGATCAATAACAGCTGATCAGTGATCAATAACAGCTGATCAGTAATCAATAACAGCTGATCAGTGATCAATAACAGCTGATCAGTGATCAATAACAGCTGATCTATAAACAATAACAGCTGATCAGTAATCAATAACAGAAACATTTAAATGTGTGCATCTCTGTGACCTTTGACCCTCAGCAGGATTAAAACAGATTTAAAGTTTTATTTATAGCTGCTGGAAAAAACTTTATTAATAACAAAGATAAATGACAGCAGACACTAATATTATACATAAATATTATTATAAATATTTATCACACATAAAATGGACGTAACATCCGTGACGTCACCCATTGGTTTGTGGACTGCTGCTCGGAGGCCAATAGTATCGGATCTGAGCAGCGCCATCTTGAACATTTCAGGTGCATGCTGGGAAAAATAAAAACATGGATTCTACTTATATGGGCATCAGGAGGAGCATGAGGCGCCCTCCTGAACCTGTGAACCAATCAACCTGTCAATCACCACGTAGCCACGCCCTAATGCATACCCTGCTTTATCGTCACATATAAAATCAGGGAGGCCAAAATGTCCCAAATGAACATCATACTGCATTGAAGAAGGCTTTAAACTAGCGATTGAGACCATAAACACATTTTGAAAACGTTTACTGAGGTTAGAAATCAAGTGAGAAGTTGGTGAATTCTCCATTGACTTGTATAGAGACGGAAGTCCTTTTGACACCAAAACGGTCGCCCCCTGGTGGCCTTTTGATAGAATGCAGTTTTAAGTTACTTCCTGGTTGGCCTCATTTCAGAGGACCAGAGCTCCCCACCTGGTTCTATAAATAAACCAGTTTCAGCTGCTTTGGGTCCATGGATCTGCGATGACCAGACTGTCCCAAACAGACTCCATGAGTAGACATGAGTACACCCCCCCCCCCCCCCCCCAGGCAGGCGGGGACATGAGGACGCCCTCTAGTGCAACCTGGTCTCGCTGCAACACAACATGAGCTCCTCTTCTACATATAGAGAATTATAATATATATATATATATATAATTATTATATCATCAGAGAGATAAACAGGAAAAATAACAAACAGTTTTTAAACCAGCAGAAAAACTTTTAATTAAACATTAATTACTGAGTGAAATATAACTGATAATAACTTATAAACCTTTATTAATAATGAAGGAGAGACTCTGATACACACACACACACACAAAAACATAATGAGCATACTGCCGTGTCTGTTTGTGTGTGTGTGTGTGTGTGTGTGTGTGTATGTGTGTGTGTGTATGTGTGTGTTTGTGCGTGTGTGTGTGTGTGTGTGTGTGTGTGTGTGTGCGTGTGTATGTGTGTGTTTGTGCGTGTGTGTGTGTGTGTGTGTGTGTGTGTGTGTGTGAGTCTGTGTGTTACTGTGTGTGTGTGTGTTCTATATTCAGTCATTTATAAACTATGACGTCACTCTGTCGCCCCCTGCTGGGCAGCACTTCCTGTTACAGACTAATGAAACACTGACGAGCTGCTTACATGTTAATGAATCACTATTAATAATAAACATGAGTAGATAGAATATTAGGTGTTTTTATTAATCTATCATTATCTATATTTATTACTGCTGCTGATGTTTATAATAATAATTACTTTATTTTTTATAGAACCTTTCACAATAAATGCAGCTCAAAGCTAAATTACACACCAGCCGATTCACATTAAAGGAGCTCAGAGCAAAGTTAAAACAGAAGAGGAAAGATATAAAAAACATTAATGTAATATAAGATGGAATATACAAATAAAAATAAAAATAATACAAAGTAAAAGTAGTTAAAAAGGTGCATCTTAGAAATTAGAATATTGTGGAAAAGTTAAATCATTTCAGTAATTCAATTAAAAAGTGAAACTCATATATTATATAGATTCATTTCACACATAGCTAATGAAAGCCCAAAACTCAGTATGTCAGAAAATTAGAATAATGTTAAAAAGTTGAATAATGTAGACTCACAGTGTTTCACTCTAATCAGCTGATTAACTCAAAACACCTGCAATGGTTTCCTGAGTCTTTAGATGATCTCAGTCTGGCTCAGTAGGCTTCACCATCAGGGGGAAGACTGTTGACTGGACACAACTTCCTCCACAAGCAGGGTAAGCATCTAATAGTCACCGAAGCATCTAATAGTCATTTCTAAGGAAGCTGGATGTTCACAGAGAGCTGCATCCAAACATTCACAGACAGTTGAGTGGAAGGAAAAGGTGAACAAGCAACAGCAGCAGTCCTGAGAGGATTGTTAAACTAAGGCCATTCAAACATTTAGTGGAGCTTCACAAGGACTGAAGCTGGACTCAGTACATTAAGATGCTTTGTGGACTTGGAGAAGGCTTAGGATCCTGGTCTCTGATCCTGTTTGTGATCTTCATGGACAGAGTCTCAAGGTGCAGCCGGGGGGAGGAGAGAGTCCAGTTTGGCTACGTGGTGATTGACAGGTTGATTGGTTCACAGGTTCAGGAGGGCGCCTCATGCTCCTCCTGATGCCCATATAAGTAGAATCCATGTTTTTATTTTTCCCAGCATGCACCGGAAATGTTCAAGATGGCGCTGCTCAGATCTGATACTATTGGCCTCCGAGCAGCAGTCCACAAACCAATGGGTGACGTCACGGATGTTACGTCCATTTCTTATATACAGTCTATGGTCTTAAAACAGAGAAAAGACTGTTATATGTTCTAGTCTGGGCTGCACCTCTGCTCCAGGATGTGAAAACAAAGAAATGGACGATAAAGATTAAATCTGATAAGGATGAAAACAGTCTGTTAATGTTTGAGCAGCTCCAGGTATTTATTCCAAAGGTCAAAGGTCAGCTGATCATATTTCTTCAAAGTGAACTTCTGGTTGAAGATGAATTCAGAGTCGAGACTTTCTGTGAATCAGTCGACTCCTGAAATCTTCCTGCTGTGAGTTTCATGTTTGTTCTTCCTACGTTTGGTTTCCTGGTTGAAGCTTGATGAGAATGATCTTCAGCATCTAAAGGTAACGTAAGCAGCAGGTTTCATCATGTTAGTGTCAGCAGTAGAGATTCATTATGTGGCTCTGTTGAATACTGCTGGAAGCTTCATTAATCCTCTCTGACTGTCATTAGCTTTGTTAAACATCAGGAAACTAGAAATGTTGATTAGTCATAATTCAGTCAGTTGAAACACTAAGTGACCAGAAAAATAGAAACACCTGTAAAATACCAGGAAATACAACAGTGATGCAGTAAATGTTTCATTCTGTAGAGAAAAGTTAGATTAAATGTGGATCATTGGTTCTGTGGTTGTTCTGGACTTCATCATTTAGAAAGATGTTTCCAGTATTTAGTCTCATGTTCATATATAGAGGAGACTTATTACAACATGTGGATATTATAAAGCTAATAGAGTTAAAAGGCCAGCAGCTCTCTGATTGGATGGATTTAAATGTACATTATAAAGTATCAGCAGTGTTTTCATGTTTTAGATCAAAGTCATCAGATCATCTGGATTATCTGTTAATTTGAATGTTTCCCTTCATTTATAGTTCAACACCATCAGTTCATGTAGTTACATGTGTTCATCCTTTCATCTCATATGTTCATTGTATTTGTTTAATTAGCTGCTGTTCATGCTAATGTCATTATATTATATATATTATATATAGTGTTCAGGACTCGTACGACGGCTTTGAACTCGTCACTTTCATTCGTACCTCAGAGAGAAGTCTCTGAAATCACTCGTACGTGTCACTAAAGAACAACTGTGTTGGTTGCAGTGCTTCTTGCATGAAGCCCAATGTGAGCTTTGTGAAAGTGATTTGTTGGATATGACACTGCAGCTCGAAGGGCCAACAACATGGAAACTGTCAGATGAGTGTATTTAGTATTGAAGTGAATGAGCTGCTTTCCTCCAGTCAGAGCTGTGTGTGTTTGTCATGTGACTGAGAGGAATGAAGAGAAATAATGTGTTGTTGTGTTTGTGTGAAGGTGTTTCTCTGCTATGGATCAGTGTGAGGACAGAGAGGAGGGAGTCCCTCCCTCTAAAAGCTCTCTGTGTGGGGAACATGACAGCCAGACCAAAGCTCAGAGGTGAGATGAGGATCTCTAACTGTCCATCACTGTTCTCCACTCACATCACTCCACCATCATTATTCACACTCAAAGCTCTGTGTGTGTTGTGTTGAAGGACAAAGAAGCAGCTCAGACCAGACTCTGCTGAACCTGGACCTGGACCTGGACCTGGACCTGGACCTGGACCTGAACCTGAACCTGAACCCAGCTGTGTGTCCATGAAGAGTGACTGGTCGAAGCACTTTAACATTGATTTTAAAGGAGGACGTCCATCAGCTGATCAGATGTACGCTGTAACTGACAGTAAACGTTATGCTAGAAATGAACTGGTTTATATGACGTGTTGTCCGACCTCATCAGTGAAAAGCCGGCCGTCATAGAGAGGAGACGTGATGATCATTTAAATATGGAGATAACACATCACATGTTCACACAGTCTCTCCTGGAACACATTCATGCTGTTTCACTCAGTTTTTCATATGAAAAGTGAAATGATTTATTTATTTATACATTACAGATGTAGCAATTATGGATATTAAAAGCTCTCGTTATCAGGGCACCACCTCACTTATGAGGAAATTGTACTTCTTTAATTGGTTGTTTTATTAACCAATTAATAAATCAATAAATCATAATAATTAATAAATCAATACATTTCCGAAGCAGTCAAATATCTTAAGTTCATGGCTCTACTGTTCAATAGATCCCTGTATCACTTCAAAGAATAGAAACACCATTGATTGAGTTTTATGGATTTATTAACTACACACTACTTTTTGCACTTCGGACTTTTGCACTTGTCTCCACCTTTAAATCCCGCCTGAAAACGCTCCTATAGAGCAGCATACTCTGTCTCACACTGACTATGCATCGCGTTCTTGTTTATTTATTGTACTGATGCTTTATAGTCACATTCATATTTATTCTTTATCTTTGCACTAAATGTTACCTGATTTATATTGTTTGATGTACTGTTGTCGTGTTTTATGAGCCTTGTAAGGTGTCCTTGAGTGCTTTGAAAGGCGCCTTTAAATATAATGCATTATCATTATTATTATTACTGCTAATAAATAAATGTAATGATGAGTTTGCAATACAATATGAATTCAACAGATTGTTACTCGATATATCAGCATGAATGAAAGATGAGGATGAATTTAAATGAAGGATATGTAATTATGTGGAAACTAAGAAAACTTGTAAGTTTTACTGAGTTTTACTTTTAAAGAAACTTTGAATGACTGGTTCTGACATCAACCCTGATTAAAGCAATATGTGGATCCTACTTTCATCCATGGAGGGCCTCAGCTGTTCTTCAGAACCACACGTACGCAGGCCAAGATCTGTCTTATGTTACTTTTATGTAGTTCTTGTCACTTCGTGTTGCCCCATGGAATGTTAATGGATCTTTGTTTGTGCAAGAGAGAGACCAGTCAGTCTCCATATCAAACCTGGTCCAGTTTACTCATCTGAGGGTCAAAGGTGACTCTGACCAGATGATGTTCTGATCCGTACTGATGCTGTTCGCTGTGTAAATAAGTCAGTATAAAGTGCCGGAGTGCTTCAGGTGACTGGAGGTTCTTCTTCTCAGTGTCTGGTATGGACCTGGACCTGAACCCAGCAGTGTGTCCATGAAGAGTGACCGGTCCATGGGGAAACCTGCACATTTTAATCCTGAACAACCAGCTGATAGAAGGTAAGAATGTAAAGATTTTTCATTTCTTTTAAGAGTTATTTTTCGGGGGTTTTTGTCTTTATTTATACAGTATCTGTCAGAGAGAGGAATGACCTGCAGCTGTGATTATGTTGCATGGTCTCTAACACTCAACCACCAGGGCGCGCCATACTTTTCATTTCTATCCAACATCAAAGTCAAAGTCAGCTTTATTGTCAGTTTCTTCACATGTTTAAGGCTACAAAGGAATCAAGAAGACGTTTCTCACTATCCCAAGGTGGCACAGATAAAGTGCACAAGCACAACAGATAACACAGATGTTTCCTAACACTAAAGAGTAAACATTGAAGTACACAACAGGTAAGACATTTACTAATATAAAAAAATAAAAATAAAATAGAATAGATAGACAGTAAGATAAAATAAGATCTAGGAGTCTACTTTTGTATATGTAGGAAGTAGCAGCATAAGTTTCTGTATATTTAAGTTGTGGTAGTGCAAAAAGGCAGTAATAGCAGCAAAAAGTTCTGTAAGATGTATTTTTAACAGAAACAGTGCAAACAGAACATATTTCAGTCTGTGGGGGGGGGGGGGGGGGGGGGGGGTTCAGCTTTCTGACAGCCTGGAGGATATGGCTGGAGGGAGTGAGGGGAGAGAGTTTAGGTTTCTGACAGCCTGGTGTAGTGTATGAAACTGTTTCTGAGTCTTTTGCTGCGGCCACGGAGGCTCCTATACCTCCTTCCAGAGGGTAGGAGGGTCCTATGCCTCCTTCCAGAGGGTAGGAGGCTCCTATGCCTCCTTCCAGAGAGTAGGAGGCTCCTATGCCTCCTTCCAGAGGGTAGGAGGCTCCTATGCCTCCTTCCAGAGAGTAGGAGGCTCCTATGCCTCCTTCCAGAGGGTAGGAGGCTCCTATGCCTCCTTCCAGAGAGTAGGAGGCTCCTATGCCTCCTTCCAGAGGGTAGGAGGCTCCTATGCCTCCTTCCAGAGAGTAGGAGGCTCCTATACCTCCTTCCAGAGGGTAAGGGGCTCCTATACCTCCTTCCAGAGGGTAGGAGGGCCACAGAGGCTCCTATACCTCCTTCCAGAGGGTAGGGGGCTCCTATACCTCCTTCCAGAGGGTAGGAGGGTGAACAGACTGTGTGCGGGGGGGCTGGTGTCGCACACAATAGAGGTAGCTTTACGGATGAGGCGGGTGGCGTATGTGTCTTGTACAACATGCACATTTATTAGAGCTGTTGTTGTTTCAGGATCCTGCACAGACCAGACTCTTCTGGACCTGGACCTAAACCTAAACCTAAACCTAAACCTAGACTTAAACCTAGACTTAAACCTAAACCTGAACCCAGCAGTGTGTCCATGAAGAGTGACCGGTCCATGGGGAAACCTTTACATTTTAATCCTGAACAACCAGCTGATAGAAGGTAAGAATGTAAAGACTTTTCATTTCTTTTAAGAGTTATTTTTCGGGTTTTTGTCTTTATTCATACAGTATCTGTCAGAGAGAGGAATGACCTGCAGCTGTGATTATGTTGCATGGTCTCTAACACTCAACCACCAGGGCGCGCCATACTTTTCATTTCTATCCAACATCAAAGTCAAAGTCAGCTTTATTGTCAATTTCTTCACATGTTAAGACATACAAAGGAATCAAGAAGACGTTTCTCACTATCCCAAGGTGGCACAGATAAAGTGCACAAGCACAACAGATAACACAGATGTTTCCTAACACTAAGCTTACACATTAAACATTTATTTATTTATACATTACAGACATAAAACACATGTTAAAGTGATAAAAACACTTTTTCCTAAGATGTTAAAAAACAAACAACATGAAAATGAATCAGCACAAATTAAATCAAATAATAAACACAAAGTATAAATGTAATTTCAGATGTCATTATAAAGCTGTGAGCCTGTTCCATTAATAAGTCCTGACCTGACTTCTATAAGCTCCTCTCATGTTTAACAGCTGGATGTGTAACAGGAAGTTGTTCCACAACACGGCACCAGCTTTAAAACAGGAACTTGTGCCTCCATTATTCACTGGAGGGACTTTATATGAACACACACTGGCCCTGGTGTTACAGCCATGCTGAGGATGTTTCATTATCTGTCAAGTATTGAGGAACAAAGCCGTTGATAATGTTGAACATATGATGCAGCTTCTGTTGTTCTACTCTGAGCTGTACTGGCAGCAGTCCTACACTTCTGAATTCATCACAACCAACATGAGTTAAAGAGGAAACATTTCATTAATACTGAATCATATTATTTTATATCAGCTGCAGTTTGATCCTAAATGTAGATGTTAAACCACTGAACCAATCAGAACATCAGAATCAAACTGACACTGCACCAATGAGGACATGAGAAGTTTCTAAACAGAAAAGTCAACAACAGCCTTCGCCTGTGAAACAGGAAGTGAAGTTTGATGGCAAACTTTTATAAACAGATTCACAGGACAGTGACAGGTCCAATATTATTCCTAAATATGAGACAAAATATCATCAAACTTCAGTTTCATTACTAAATATTTTCAATGTATTTGTTCTTGACGTCTTTGTTCCAAACAGGATTGACTGGCTTTAACCCAAATGTATTGAAAGCTTGTTATCTATGAGCCACTCTCTGACACTTTCTGATTCTTTACTAAGAGTTGTGAATTTCACTGACATCATTCCCAGATAGCAGTAATGCAGAATCATCACAGCAGCAGCTTGATGTCACAGCAGCTGTCGTATCATTTATATACATAAGAAATAAAAGAGGATAAAATAGAAGCGTGCAGCATCCCACATGTAATATCCTGAGGTTCTGATAAAACCACTTCAACATCACACACTTTACTTCTTCCTGTAATGTAAGAAATAAACCATTTTACAGCAGTGTGTCCAAACACCTGCACTGTAACTATGACAACAGCACTGAATGATTGACTGTGTCAACGGCTTTCTGCAAGTCAGCATCATTTCCTCCATCAAGGTTTGACTCATAAAATCAAACTCATGAATAAGACAGGAGCCAGTAGAGTTTGCTGCTGTAAAGCCAGACTGAAGCTCATACAACAAACTGTGTCTAACTAAATACTCAACCTGCTCAACGGCTCAGACATGACACCTGCCTACTTTCTCACTTACACACACCTCAATGTCATGTTCATACTAGGAGCTGCCCAGTTCAACCAGTCTGATACAAGCAGACACTGAGCAGCTCCACTGCAGCAGCTGCAGGTTGTAGCTGCCTTGCTCCAGGGCACTTCAGCAATGTACAGTGAGGGAGGGAGAGCTGTATGGAGGTTTGTTCAGAGCTGTTGGGACTAAACCAAACTGACTGATGAAGCCAAACACTGAGCTGAAAGCTAAAAACAGACTGAGCTGTTGATTCTCAGTGGGATCAGCAGGACTAGTAAAGCTTTACCACTACAGGGACTCATCTGATTCTCTGTTCACATCCAAATATCACTTGATGGACCTTTAGCTTGTGTTTGTCTCTGTGTGGACAGACATAATGTGAGCTCATTCTTCATGATTCCTCCACAGAGTGGACCAGGACAGCTCAGAGGTTCCCAGTGGTCAGTCTGCCCAGCAGCATCAAACACACCTGGACTCCACATTTATGGTCTGTACATGTACAACAACTACTTTTACATCTATTGTGTTCACAATCATCTCCATGCTGCACTTTGTAGACCTGATGGATGTGATGTTTGCTTCATGATTATTTTTTTTTGTCACTTAAATCTTTATTGACAAAAACAAATACAAAAAAACTAAAATAAAAATAATATTCTTACAGTCTTACAGATTGGTATATCCATCAATTGTTATTCCAGTCCAGTATCATCATTTAGAGTCTTGTATAGGGCCTGTAGCCTCAGTATGTGTGTGTCAATTTTTCCATTAAAAATATTTCTTCCACAATTGTTATCCATTGATCTTTTGTTGGTGGTGTTTCCTTTCCCCAGTTCTTAGTGATGCCTTTCTTGCCTGCCAACAGCAGTATTTTGATCAAGTATCAATCATGAGTGATAACGATCTCTTCTGAGAATTTGCAGAAATAAAGCACTAAACAAGTCTTAGGCACTCCATATCCTAATATTTGCTGTAGCTCTTTACATATTATTTCCCAATTTTCTTATTTTTTTTGACATTTCCAAAAAATGTGAGAGTGGTCTACATTAAGATCCACATCCTCGCGCGTTTGTTTCATGATGTTAGTTTGATTGTGTCATTCATATATTATTCTGTTCCAGCTGCTGGAGGAGAACATCGTCACTTTTGTGAAGAACGAGCTGAAGAAGATGCAGAAGAGTCTGAGTTCAGATTACCCAGAATGCTTAGATAGTCAGAGGGAGGATGAGGAGGTGTTGGACGGTGAGGAGGAAGAGCAGAGGAGGAGCAGCAGAGAGGCATTTCTGAAGATCACACTGCACTTCCTGAGGAGAATGAAGCAGGAGGAGCTGGCTGACTGTCTGCAGAGCAGTAAGAGGATTTCTATAAAGATTTAACATGATGGATAAATGAGACATTTACTGAAGTCTCAAAAGATGGAGGAAAATATGTTTATATTCTGTTTGTGTGTGTTCATTCAGGAACTCCTGCTGCAGAGTGTCGATATAAACTCAAGTCTAACCTGGAGAAGAAGTTCCAGTGTGTGTTTGAGGGGATCGCTAAAGCAGGAAACCCAACCCTTCTGAATGAGATCTACACACCGCTCTACATCACAGAGGGAGGGACTGCAGAGGTCAATGATGAACATGAGATCAGACAGATTGAAACAGCATCCAGGAAACCAGACAGACCAGAAACAACAATCAGACAAGAAGACATCTTTAAAGCCTCACCTGGAAGAGATGAACCAATCAGAACAGTGATGACAAAGGGAGTGGCTGGCATTGGGAAAACAGTCTTAACACAGAAGTTCACTCTGGACTGGGCTGAAGACAAAGCCAACCAGGACATACACTTCACATTGCCATTCACTTTCAGAGAGCTGAATGTGCTGAAAGAGAAAAAGTACAGCTTGGTGGAACTTGTTCATCACTTCTTTACTGAAACCAAAGAAGCAGGAATCTGCAGGTTTGAAGAGTTCCAGGTTGTGTTCATCTTTGACGGTCTGGACGAGTGTAGACTTCCTCTGGACTTCCACAACAATGAGATCCTGACTGATGTTACAGAGTCCACCTCAGTGGATGTCCTGCTGACAAACCTCATCAGGGGGAAACTGCTTCCCTCTGCTCGCCTCTGGATAACCAAACGACCTGCAGCAGCCAATCAGATCCCTCCTTGCTATGTCGGCATGGTGACAGAGGTCAGAGGGTTCACTGACCCACAGAAGGAGGAGTACTTCAGGAAGAGATTCAGAGATGAGGCGCAGGCCAGCACCATCATCTCCCACATCAAGACATCACGAAGCCTCCACATCATGTGCCACATCCCAGTCTTCTGCTGGATCACTGCTACAGTTCTGGAGGATGAGTTGAAAAGCAGAAAGAGAGGAGAGCTGCCCAAGACCCTGACTGAGATGTACATCCACTTCCTGGTGATTCAGTCCAAACTGAAGAACATCAAGTATGATGGAGGAGCTGGGACAGATCCACACTGGAGTCCAGAGAGCAGGACGATGATTGAGTCTCTGGGAAAACTGGCTTTTGAGCAGCTGCAGAAAGGCAACCTGATCTTCTATGAATCAGACCTGACAGAGTGTGCCATCGATATCAGAGCAGCTTCAGTGTGCTCAGGAGTGTTCACACAGGTCTTTAAAGAGGAGAGAGGGCTGTACCAGGACAAGGTGTTCTGCTTCGTCCATCTGAGTGTTCAGGAGTTTCTGGCTGCTCTTCATGTCCATCTGACATTCACCAAGTCTGGAGTCAATCTGCTGGAAGAAGAGCAAACAACATCCCAGAAGTCTGAAACTAAACAAGAATCTGCGGAAACACATTTCTACCAGAGAGCTGTAGACGAAGCCTTAAAGAGTCCAAATGGACACCTGGACTTGTTCCTCCGCTTCCTCCTGGGTCTTTCACTGGAGACCAATCAGACTCTCCTACGAGGTCTGCTGACAAAGACAGGAAGTAACTCAAAGACCAATCAGGAAACAGTCGAGTACATCAAGAAGAAGATCAGTGGGAATCTTTCTGCAGAGAGAAGCATCAATCTGTTCCACTGTCTGAATGAACTGAATGATCGTTCTCTAGTGGAGGAGATCCAACAGTACCTGAGATCAGGAAGTCTCTCCACAGATAAACTGTCTCCTGCTCAGTGGTCAGCTCTGGTCTTCATCTTACTGTCATCAGAAAAAGATCTGGACGTGTTTGACCTGAAGAAATACTCTGCTTCAGAGGAGGCTCTTCTGAGGCTGCTGCCAGTGGTCAAAGCCTCCAACAAAGCTCTGTAGGTGCACAGATAGTTATTGATTGATTGATTGATTGATTGATTGATTGATTGATTGATTGATTGATTGATTGATTGAGAAGATATTCAAAGAGATTTTTTCCAGAGGTCAGAAAAATAAATGATTGTTTCAATATTTTTCTAAATATATTCTCCAGTTTGAGTGGCTGTAACCTCTCAGAGAGAAGCTGTGCAGCTCTGTCCTCAGTTCTCAGCTCCCAGTCCTCTAGTCTGAGAGATCTGGACCTGAGTAACAACAACCTGCAGGATTCAGGAGTGAAGCAGCTTTCTGCTAGACTGGAGAGTCCACACTGTGGACTGGAAACTCTCAGGTTTGATGAGTGATTTATATTACTGTATTACTATTTATTCTGATTACTTTATTATTAACTGTCACATCTCCAGCTGGTTTAGAACAGAACACCAAAGATTGTAGCTGGTGCTTGGCAGAGATTATATATCATCACAGTTTAGATTTATTTCAATGGAAATATTATTTGTCTTCTTGTTCATTATTGTCTCTTCAGGCTGACTGACTGTAACCTCTCAGAGAGAAGCTGTGCAGCTCTGTCCTCAGTTCTCAGCTCCCAGTCCTCTAGTCTGAGAGATCTGGACCTGAGTAACAACAACCTGCAGGATTCAGGAGTGAAGCAGCTTTCTGCTGGACTGGAGAGTCCACACTGTACACTGGAAACTCTCAGGTCAGGATTCATCAACCTGTTCAACTGATCATCATTTAAACTGTGATTTATATGAGGAGATAAACACCTGGACATTTTCTCTACCCAGATTATCTTCATGTGTTTAGACCCTGTGAATAACTTTCTTTTAATATATATTTATTATTTTGTTGTGTCTCTGCTGTTGGAACCTGAAATACCAGAGAGGAGTTTTAAGATTCACAAACTGAATGAAGAACTGTGTAACTGGCCCAAAGTAAAACACACAGACAGTTATTCAGTGAACAGATGTTGGTAACAGTTGTATTTTCTTTTAATCTCAGAGCAGTATCTGTGCTGGGATGATAGTGATTGTTACTCACCATGGTGATATGACACTTCACCTCAGCTGTTATCTGGTTAACCACCATTTAATTCTTCTTTAGTTTCAAACAACCTTAAAACTGGATGATCACTGAAACTGAATGAAGGAGTCAGAAATGTTTGTTTCTGTTATGTTTTACTGTTATTTCCACAGTGTTCAGTCCTTATTTCCCACATTAGTTGTGATTCCTGTTCTGTATTCAACTGTGAGCATCTGAGACGGAGTCATTTACCTCTGTGACGTGTTGGAGGTTTGATGTTCATACAAACTGTAGTCAGAGTCTGTCACCTGCAGCTCTTCATCTAATCAGCTCACTGTGGCTGCTTTTTAATGAGTATTATGTTATTTACATTTATTTTAGCAGTGAAGAGTTAGCAGTCGCTAACATCATGTTGACTAAGGTTACAGGAAGCTGGAAGTACTTCACAATAAAAGCTTTACAGTGGTTGGCCATCTGAATTGAGAAGTAGTGACTGAAAGTATGAAGTTTAACTGTAAAGATGACAGAAACACATTGGTGATGACAGTAATAAACACAGGAGCTTCCAGTCCTGCTGTGATCTCAGATCATGTGACATGTGTGTTGTTTTGTGTGTGTTCAGTCTGTCAGGATGTCTGATCACAGAGGAAGGCTGTGCTTCTGTGGCTTCAGCTCTGAGCTCCAACCCCTCCCATCTGAGAGAGCTGGACCTGAGCTACAATCATCCAGGAGACTCAGGAGAGAAGCTGTCTGCTGGACTGAAGGATCCACACTGGAGACTGGACACTCTCAGGTATGGACAGATGGACACTCTCAGGTATGGACAGACAGGTGGACACTCTCAGGTATGGACAGACAGGTGGACACTCTCAGGTATGGACAGACAGGTGGACACTCTCAGGTATGGACAGACAAATGGACACTCTCAGGTATGGACAGACAGATGGACACTCTCAGGTATGGTCAGACAGGTGGACACTCTCTGGTATGGACAGACAGGTGGACACTCTCAGGTATGGACAGACAGATGGACACTCTCAGGTATGGACAGACAGGTGGACACTCTCAGGTACGGACAGATGGACACTCTCAGGTATGGACAGACATATGGACACTCTCAGATATGGACAGACAGATGGACATTCTCAGGTATGGACAGACAGGTGGACACTCTCAGGTATGGACAGACAGGTGGACACTCTCAGATATGGACAGACAGATGGACATTCTCAGGTATGGACAGCCAGATGGACATTCTCAGGTATGGACAGACAGGTGGACACTCTCAGGTATGGACAGACAGATGGACATTCTCAGGTATGGACAGACAGGTGGACACTCTCAGATATGGACAAACAGATGGACACTCTCAGGTATGGACAGACAGGTGGACACTCTCAGGTATGGACAGACAGATGGACACTCTCAGGTATGGACAGATGGACACTCTCAGGTATGGACAGACAGGTGGACACTCTCAGATATGGACAGATGGACACTCTCAGGTATGGACAGACATATGGACACTCTCAGGTATGGACAGACAGGAGGACACTCTCAGATATGGACAGACAGATGGACATTCTCAGGTATGGACAGACAGGTGGACACTCTCAGATATGGACAGACAGATGGACATTCTCAGGTATGGACAGACAGGTGGACACTCTCAGGTATGGACAGACAGATGGACACTCTCAGGTATGGACAGATGGACACTCTCAGGTATGGACAGACAGGTGGACACTCTCAGGTATGGACAGACAGGAGGACACTCTCAGGTATGGACAGACAGGTGGACACTCTCAGGTATGGACAGACAGGTGGACATTCTCAGGTATGGACAGACAGGTGGACACTCTCAAATATGGACAGACAGGTGGACATATATGATGTCATGTCCATGTTTGATGCTCTCTCCTCCTTTCAGCCTGCAGCCTGCTGGAGTCCGATGGTTGACACCAGGTCTGAGGAAGTGTAAGTGTGTTTTTATTTCATTCATCAAACTGTGACATTACTCATTCACATCCTGCTGAGGATGAAGATGATGTCATCATCAATCAGATGATAGATCAATAACTGCAGCTGTATTGTGTCTCGTTCTCTCCATCAGATGCCTGTGAACTGGAACTGGATTCAAACACAATGAACAGAAACCTCAAACTGTCTGATAACAACAGGAAGGTGACACATGTGGAGGAGGATCAGTCATATCCTGATCATCCAGACAGATTTGATGTCTGGGAACAGCTGCTGTGTAGAAATGTTCTGACTGGTCGCTGTTACTGGGAGGTCGAGTGGAGAGGAAACGTTGATGTATCAGTGAGTTACAGAGGAATCAACAGGGAAGGAGACAGTTCTGACTGTGTGTTTGGATGGAACGATCAGCCCTGGAGACTGAGCTGCTCTGATGATGGTTATTATGTCAGGCACAATAACAGCAGAACACCCATCTCCTCCTCCTCCTCCTCCTCCTCCTCCTCCTCCTCCTCCTCCTCTGTTTCTAACAGAGTAGCAGTGTATGTGGACTGTCCTGCTGGCATTCTGTCCTTCTACAGAGTCTCCTCTGACACACTGATCCACCTCCACACCTTCAACACCACATTCACTGATCTTCTGTGTGCTGGGTTTAGAGTCTGTTCTGATTCGTCAATGTCTCTGTAGGAGGGAGAGTCTCTCTGTGTCTCTGTAGGAGGGAGAGTCTCTCTGTGTCTCTGTAGGAGGGAGAGTCTCTCTGTGTCTCTGTAGGAGGGAGAGTCTCTCTGTGTCTCTGTAGGAGGGAGAGTCTCTCTGTGTCTCTGTAGGAGGGAGAGTCTCTCTGTGTCTGTAGGAGGGAGAGTCTCTCTGTGTCTCTGTAGGAGGGAGAGTCTCTCTGTGTCCTCTGTAGGAGCGAGAGTCTCTCTGTCTCTCTGTAGGAGGGAGAGTCTCTCTGTGTCTTTAGGAGGGAGAGTCTCTCTGTGTACTCTGTAGGAGGGAGAGTCTCTCTGTGTCTTTAGGAGGGAGAGTCTCTCTGTGTACTCTGTAGGAGGGAGAGTCTCTCTGTGTCCTCTGTAGGAGGGAGAGTCTCTCTGTGTCTCTGTAGGAGGGAGAGTCTCTCTGTGTCTGTAGACAGTCTGCAGATGGTTCAGTCTGAACAGGATCACACACAGCTGATATTTGGTACCAACATCATCTCTCATTTAATAAATCATTTTTATTTAGTCATCCAGAGAATCATGTAACTGTAATTATAATGTAGTTTGTCTAATAAATCCTTTGTAGTCCAGAATGAAAGGACTGACAGTAGGAACAGTTAGTGTGTTGTTATGTTTTATGTTAATGTTAATGTGGAGGTTTACAGTCTGAACTACATTAAAGTCTCTGCTGCTCATCTGAACCTGAGAGCAGAGAAGCGTTGGCTGTAGTCATGTGACATGTTGACCAATCACAGATCATTCTTTGTTCCTTCAGAGTCTCTGATTGGTTGTTGAGATGAGATGATGTCACTCTGTGTCTTATTGTACAATAAAAACGGTTTCATCTTCAACCAAAACAGTTTTATGTTTTATTTCATCTTTGTGTTAATAATTAATTATTAATAAGAATTTAAGAATGATCAATTGTTATTAATTTAGGGAACAGACCAGAAACCAGAAATAACCAAACAGTTAAATTATAGAGGTGAAGAAGTGACTCCGATATTTTGATCAGCCACATATCACAATAAAATAAAATTACATTACACATTAAATTACATTTAAAAGTAAATAAATAAAATAAAATAAAATAAAATAAAGTGAAAGAACATGAAACAACAGCTCTGCTCATTATGCCCCCCCCCCCACCCTAAACCCCCCCATGGCTACACCTGAGCAGTCTGCAGCAGCAAATACAATCAATTAATGATCAATAGCAGCTGATCAATAATCAGAAACTTCAAAAACTTTATTAATAACAAAGATAAATGACAGCAGACACTAATATTATACATAAATACTAAAAAATTAAAACATGGATTCTACTTATATGGGCATCAGGAGGAGCATGAGGCGCCCTCCTGAACCTGTGAACCAATCAACCTGTCAATCACGACGTAGCCACGCCCTAATGCATACCCTGCTTTATTATGAGCTTGTTGTATCACATGGTTTACAACCAAGTTGATCCAAGCTGCTGAGTGATGTTGTTGGTCAGAGATACTAACAGCAGCTGATGATGCTGGGCTGATCTTTAGCTCATTAGATGTTCAGTTGGCTCCATCTAGTGGACAGATAGTACAACTACATCATGTGATATCTTACACTGACTGGGTTTCTGCTACAGGTTAGACTGGTTTTGACGTCACTGATGTTTTTTAGATGTGGACTCTGAAGTTATGAGGATGTGACAGCGTCCTCAGATAAAATGCACACAGACAGCAGGACTGACGAAGGAGAATGAGCAGCTTCTTCTCTCCTGATGTTTCTCTACACATGAAGGTGGAAAGTGTCTGTAAGTTGACCTGAAGCGACTTCAGCAGGTGAGAATCCTACCAGAGAAATCTGTAAATGTCTGATGAACCATCTGTTTGATCACATTGTGTTGTATCACTGTTTGACTGGACAGTAGAAATGTTTCTGGATGATGATTGTCTGTTTCACTAGATTTATTTAATCCTTCAGGGTTTACAGAAGAGTTAGATTCTTGATGAATTGTTTCTTTATGAGTTAAAGGAGAGCAGTTTGAGAATGATTTCCTTGTTTTACTGTTAGTGGTTCTCAGGTTGAACCTGCAGCACTTTAATTGTAATCTGAGATCATATAAACAGTGAGAAATGTAGGGAGTGTCAGAACTGGTCAGACAGCTTGAATCAATCTGGCTGCTGTGCATTTTAATCCAAAACACACCCATCTTCCGACTTGGTTTGACTGAAATCTCTTGAATCAATCTGACTGCTGTCCATCTTCCAACACTGAGACAGACTTGGTTTGACTGAAAGCTCTTTTACAGTCCATGTTGTGAACTGTTCCAGAGGCTGCAGAATCCTCAGATGGACCTGCTCAGTGTGTCTGATGGGAAGAGCTGCTGCTTCTCTGTTTTCTACAGTATTTGTGACATGTTAGAGAGACGAATGAGAACTAATGTGTCCTGTGATGAAACCTTGTTGTAGTGAGTGAGTGCAGCTCTCCCAGCAGCTGTTACTCTGCTATGGATCAGTGTGAGGACAGAGAGGAGGGAGTCCCTCCCTCTAAACGGCCTCGGTTTGGGGAACATGACAGCCAGACCAAAGCTCAGAGGTGAGATGAGGATCTCTAACTGTCCATCACTGTTCTCCACTCACATCACTCCACCATCATTATTCACACTCAAAAGCTCTGTGTGTGTTGTGTTGAAGGACAAAGAAGCAGCTCAGACCAGACTCTGATGAACTCAGCCTATCTGGACCTAAACCTAGACTTAAACCTAAACGTAAACCTGGACCCAGTTGTGTGTCCATGAAGAGTGACTGGTCCATGGGGAAACCTATATATTTTAATCCTGAACAACCAGCTCATAGAAGGTAAGAATGTAAAGGCTTTCCATTTCTTTTAAGAGTTATTTTTTGTCTTTTTTCTTTTAAGAGAAATGACCTGCAGCATTGGTCCCTGCTGGATTTGAACCAGGGACGCTGTGATTATGTTGCATGCTCTCTAACACTCAACCACCAGGGTGCGCCATACTATTCATTCTGTATCCAACATGCACATTTATCAGAGCTGTTGTTGTTTCAGGATCCTGCAGAGACCAGACTCTTCTGGACCTGAACCCAGCTGTGTGTCCATGAAGAGTGACCGGTCCATGGGGAAACCTGCACATTTTAAATCTGGACAACCAGCTGATGGAAGGTAAGAATGTAAAGCTGCAAAGACTGAACAGACTTTCCTCCTGCTGATCAGATGTAAGCTGTACCTGACAGTAAACGTTATGCTAGAAATGAACTGTTTTTTCTTTTAAGATGCAGCATTGGTCCCTGAAATGTCTACCATAAGAAACTAATGAACATGAATTGTTTAGGGAGGGACTCAACTTCCAGAATGTATAAATGGTAGATGGATGTACAGAAACATCTGTAGGAAGGCTCGGGGCATGCAGGGAGGATTTACAGGAAGACATCTCAGTGGAGGAGTGGGAAGAGGCATGTACTAAAGCACAGTCTGGTTGATGCGAACATATATAACTCCAGAAAAGCTTAATAAATATAATAGTGCTGTTCCTGATATTTGTACCAAATGTGAGGAGGAAAAAGGTCATTTTTCCTTTGTATTTGGCAATGTACGGAAATACAAACATTTTGGCAAAAGTGAACCAATGTATTCAAAACATTTTACAGATTCAAGTACCCTTAATCCCACAGCTGTTTATATTAGGTAGCCCTCTCCTGGAAAAACACCAGAAGAGTAAACAGGTGGTTGTCTGAGCTATCTACCACTCTCCCTTTAGAGAAAATTACCTACACATTAAAACATCAACAACATCATTTTCATCATATCTGGGACGCCTTTGTTTGTATGTATTAAGAACAGATTTGTCACATGTGATGGAAGAGCCTGGAGACGTGTAAACAATGGACCTCTGTGGTAGGGGAGAACGGGGTTGGTAGTCACACTTTTTACTTTCCTTTGAATTCCTCATAAACCATAAACTGAATAAATCCCCTTTTAATTGTAATGAAAGCCTAAAGCATCAGGTAGGAATAGAGATAGAGAGGTCTGACTCTCCTTCAGCTGGTTCTGATCTAAAGATATGAACCGTCTAATATGTCTCGTGCACTTGTGACAACCAACCCTACTATGAGGTTGGTAGTAAGACATCATGGAGGTTGGTTGTCTCTGTGTTATTTTAATGGGGAAAAATAAAAAATGTATAGAGTCTTTAAAGATATTTAAAATGTTTAGTTTAATTGAAATACAACAACCTAACATCTCATTACCAAGAGAACATAAACAGGAACAATCATTCTGTTAAATGTCTTTTTTATCCTTATATAACAATATTGTTAATTTTAACCTCTCTGACTGCTCTGAGTTTCACATCTGGAGGAGTCTGGATCTTTGTTTGTCTTTCTGACAAATTTCATGGTCATTTTGTTATCTTAAAAGAAAGAAAGAACTAGATATATGAAACCATATATGTATAAATACCAACATGTGACAAACTTCCCCAACTGGGATTTTTCTCTACCAACAAAGCTACCAACCACATGTTTTGGTGTAGTTAAGAAACAAACCTCCCTACCTATCGCTCTCTCTTCATACTTTTAAATGGTAATAATGTTTTATTATAAACTCATTGTGTAAAAGAAGAGAAACACTGGAGAGTTGGATATTTACATTTTCACATGAAAACACTAAACGTGCTCTCAGCTCAATGTCAAGCAGTTTACTCCAGGAATGATCTGAAGTAATATCACCTAAACTCTGTAACGTAAATCTAGACAACCAGCTGATAGAAGGTAAGAATGTAAAGCTGCAAAGACTGAGCAGACGTTCCTCCTGCTGATCAGATGAAAGCTGTAACTGACAGTAAACGTTATGCTAGAAATGAACTGGTTTATATGACGTGTTGTCCGACCTCGTCAGTGAAAAGCCGGCCGTCATAGAAAGGAGACGTGATGATCATTTAAATATGTAGATAACACATCACATGTTCACACATGTTCACAAATTTCAGTTTCATTACAAAAGATTTTCAATGTTGTTCTTGACGTCTTTGTTCCAAACAGGATTGACTGGCTTTAACCCAAATGTATTGAAAGCTTGTTATCTATGAGCCACTCTCTGACACTTTCTGATTCTTTACTAAGAGTTGTGAATTTCACTGACATCATTCCCAGATAGCATTAAAGCAGAATCATCACAGCAGCAGCTTGATGTCACAGCAGCTGTCGTATCATTTATATACATAAGAAATAAAAGAGGATCAAATAGAAGCGTGCAGCATCCCACATGTAATATCCTGAGGTTCTGATAAAACCACTTCAACATCACACACTTTACTTCTTCCTGTAATGTAAGAAATAAACCTTTTTACAGCAGTGTGTCCAAACACCTGCACTGTAACTATGACAACAGCACTGAATGATTGACTGTGTCAACGGCTTTCTGCAAGTCAGCATCATTTCCTCCATCAAGGTTTGACTCATAAAATCAAACTCATGAATAATACAGGAGCCAGTAGAGTTTGCTGCTGTAAAGCCAGACTGAAGCTCATACAACAAACTGTGTCTGATTAAATACTCAACCTGCTCAAACACCTCAGACATGACACCTGCCTACTTTCTCACTTACACACACCTCAATGTCATGTTCATACTGGGAGCTGCCCAGTTCAACCAGTCTGATACAAGCAGACACTGAGCAGCTCCACTGCAGCAGCTGCAGGTTGTAGCTGCCTTGCTCCAGGGCACTTCAGCAGTGTACAGTGAGGGAGGGAGAGCTGTATGGAGGTTTGTTCAGAGCTGTTGGGACTAAACCAAACTGACTGATGAAGCCAAACACTGAGCTGAAAGCTACAAACAGACTGAGCTGTTGATTCTCAGTGGGATCAGCAGGACTAGTAAAGCTTTACCACTACAGGGACTCATCTGATTCTCTGTTCATATCCAAATATCACTTGATGGACCTTTAGCTTGTGTTTGTCTCTGAGTGGACAGACATAACGTGAGCTCATTCTTCATGATTCCTCCACAGAGTGGACCAGGAGAGCTCAGAGGTTCGCAGTGGTCAGTCTGCCCAGCAGCATCAAACACACCTGGACTCCATATTTATGGTCTGTACATGTACAACAACTACTTTTACATCTATTATGTTCACAATCATCTCCATGCTGCACTTTGTAGACCAGTGGATTGTCAGTGTGTCCAACATGGATCTGATGTTTGCTTCATGATGTTAGTTTGATTGTGTCATTCATATATTATTCTGTTCCAGCTGCTGGAGGAGAACATCGTCACTTTTGTGAAAAACGAGCTGAAGAAGATGCAGAAGCTTCTCAGTCCAGATTACCCAGAATGCTTAGCGAGTCAGAGGGAGGATGAGGAGGTGTTGGACGGTGAGGAGGAAGAGCAGAGGAGGAAAAGCAGAGATGCATTTCTGAAGATCACACTGCACTTCCTGAGGAGAATGAAGCAGGAGGAGCTGGCTGACTGTCTGCAGAGTAGTAAGAGGAGTTTCTATAAAGATTTAACATGATGGAGAAATTAGACATTTACTGAAGTCTCAAGAGATGGAGGAAAATATGTTTATAATGTTTTTTTGTGTTTGTTCATTCAGGAACTCCTGCTGCAGAGTGTCGACATAAACTCAAGTCTAACCTGCAGAAGAAGTTCCAGTGTCTGTTTGAGGGGATCGCTAAAGCAGGAAACCCAACCCTTCTGAATGAGATCTACACACCGCTCTACATCACAGAGGGAGGGACTGCAGAGGTCAATGATGAACATGAGATCAGACAGATTGAAACAGCATCCAGGAAACCAGACAGACCAGAAACAACAATCAGACAAGAAGACATCTTTAAAGCCCCACCTGGAAGAGATGAACCAATCAGAACAGTGATGACAAAGGGAGTGGCTGGCATTGGGAAAACAGTCTTAACACAGAAGTTCACTCTGGACTGGGCTGAAGACAAAGCCAACCAGGACATACACTTCACATTTCCATTCACTTTCAGAGAGCTGAATGTGCTGAAAGAGAAAAAGTACAGCTTGGTGGAACTTGTTCATCACTTCTTTACTGAAACCAAAGAAGCAGGAATCTGCAGCTTTGAAGAGTTCCAGGTTGTGTTCATCTTTGACGGTCTGGATGAGTGTCGACTTCCTCTGGACTTCCACAACACTGAGATCCTGACTGATGTTACAGAGTCCACCTCAGTGGATGTGCTGCTGACAAACCTCATCAGGGGGAAACTGCTTCCCTCTGCTCGCCTCTGGATAACCACACGACCTGCAGCAGCCAATCAGATCCCTCCTGAGTGTGTCGGCATGGTGACAGAGGTCAGAGGGTTCACTGACCCACAGAAGGAGGAGTACTTCAGGAAGAGATTCAGAGATGAGGAACAGGCCAGCACCATCATCTCCCACATCAAGACATCACGAAGCCTCCACATCATGTGCCACATCCCAGTCTTCTGCTGGATCACTGCTACAGTTCTGGAGGATGAGTTGAAAAGCAGAGAGGGAGGAGAGCTGCCCAAGACCCTGACTGAGATGTACATCCACTTCCTGGTGCTTCAGTCTAAACTGAAGAACGTCAAGTATGATGGAGGAGCTGAGACAGATCCACACTGGAGTCCAGAGAGCAGGAAGATGATTGAGTCTCTGGGAAAACTGGCTTTTGAGCAGCTGCAGAAAGGCAACCTGATCTTCTATGAATCAGACCTGACAGAGTGTGGCATCGATATCAGAGCAGCCTCAGTGTACTCAGGAGTGTTCACACAGGTCTTTAAAGAGGAGAGAGGGCTGTACCAGGACAAGGTGTTCTGCTTCGTCCATCTGAGCCTTCAGGAGTTTCTGGCTGCTCTTCATGTCCATCTGACATTCACCAAGTCTGAAGTCAATCTGCTGGATGAAGAACAAACAACCCATCTCTACCAGAGAGCTGTGGACGAGGCCTTAAAGAGTCCAAATGGACACCTGGACTTGTTCCTCCGCTTCCTCCTGGGCCTTTCACTGCAGACCAATCGGACTCTCCTACGAGGTCTGATGACACAAACAGGAAGTAGCTGGCAGACCAATCAGGAAACAGTCGAGTACATCAAGAAGAAGATCAGTGAGAATGTGTCTGCAGAGAGAAGCATCAATCTGTTCCACTGTCTGAATGAACTGAATGATCTTTCTCTGGTGGAGGAGATCCAATGGTACCTGAGATCAGGAAGTCTCTCCACAGGTAAACTGTCTCCTGCTCTGTGGTCAGCTCTGGTCTTCATCTTACTGTCATCAGAAAAAGATCTGGACGTGTTTGACCTGAAGAAATACTCTGCTTCAGAGGAGGCTCTTCTGAGGCTGTTGCCAGTGGTCAAAGCCTCCAACAAAGCTCTGTAGGTGCACATATAGTTATAGATAGATAGATAGATTGATTGATTGATTGATTGATTGATTGATTGATTGATTGATTGATTGATTGATTGATTGATTGATTGATTGATTGAAAAGATATCCAAAGATATTATTTTCCAACGGTCAGAAAAATAAATGATTGATTAAATATTTTTCCAAATATATTCTCCAGGTTGAATGGCTGTAACCTCTCAGAGAGAAGCTGTGCAGCTCTGTCCTCAGTTCTCAGCTCCCAGTCCTCTAGTCTGAGAGATCTGGACCTGAGTAACAACAACCTGCAGGATTCAGGACTGAAGCAGCTTTCTGCTGGACTGGAGAGTCCACAATGTACACTGGAAACTCTCAGGTTTGATGAGTGATTTATATTACTGTATTACTATTTATTCTGATTCCTTTATTATTAACTGTCACATCTCCAGCTGGTTTAGAACAGAACACCAAAGATTGTAGCTGGTGCTTGGCAGAGATTATATATCATCACAGTTTAAACTTATTTCAATGGAAATATTATTTCTCTTCTTGTTCATTATTGTCTCTTCAGGTTGAGTGGCTGTAACCTCTCAGAGAGAAGCTGTGCAGCTCTGTCCTCAGTTCTCAGCTCCCAGTCCTCTAGTCTGAGAGATCTGGACCTGAGTAACAACAACCTGCAGGATTCAGGAGTGAAGCAGCTTTCTGCTGGACTGGAGAGTCCACACTGTACACTGGAAACTCTCAGGTTTGATGAGTGATTTATATTACTGTGTTACTATTTATTCTGATTCCTTTATTATTAACTGTCACATCTCCAGCTGGTTTAGAACAGAACACCAAAGATTGTAGCTGGTGCTTGGCAGAGATTATATATCATCAAAGTTTAGACTTATTTCAATGGAAATATTATTTCTCTTCTTGTTCATTATTGTCTCTTCAGGTTGAGTGGCTGTAACCTCTCAGAGAGAAGCTGTGCAGCTCTGTCCTCGGTTCTCAGCTCCCAGTCCTCTAGTCTGAGAGATCTGGACCTGAGTAACAACAACCTGCAGGATTCAGGAGTGAAGCAGCTTTCTGCTGGACTGGAGAGTCCACACTGTACACTGGAAACTCTCAGGTTTGATGAGTGATTTATATTACTGTGTTACTATTTATTCTGATTCCTTTATTATTAACTGTCACATCTCCAGCTGGTTTAGAACAGAACACCAAATATATTAGCTGGTGTTTGGCAGAGATTATATATCATCACAGTTTAGATTTAGTTCAATACAACTATTATTTCTCTTCTTGTTCATTATTGTCTCTTCAGGCTGACTGACTGTAACCTCTCAAAGAGAAGCTGTGCAGCTCTGTCCTCAGTTCTCAGCTCCCAGTCCTCTAGTCTAAGAGATCTGGACCTGAGTAACAACAACCTGCAGGATTCAGGAGTGAAGCAGCTTTCTGCTGGACTGGAGAGTCCACACTGTACACTGGAAACTCTCAGGTTTGATAAGTGATTTATATTACTGTATTACTATTTATTCTGATTCCTTTATTATTAACTGTCACATCTCCAGCTGGTTTAGAACAGAACACCAAAGATTGTAGCTGGTGCTTGGCAGAGATTATATATCATCACAGTTTAAACTTATTTCAATGGAAATATTATTTCTCTTCTTGTTCATTATTGTCTCTTCAGGTTGAGTGGCTGTAACCTCTCAGAGAGAAGCTGTGCAGCTCTGTCCTCAGTTCTCAGCTCCCAGTCCTCTAGTCTGAGAGATCTGGACCTGAGTAACAACAACCTGCAGGATTCAGGAGTGAAGCAGCTTTCTGCTGGACTGGAGAGTCCACACTGTACACTGGAAACTCTCAGGTTTGATGAGTGATTTATATTACTGTGTTACTATTTATTCTGATTCCTTTATTATTAACTGTCACATCTCCAGCTGGTTTAGAACAGAACACCAAAGATTGTAGCTGGTGCTTGGCAGAGATTATATATCATCAAAGTTTAGACTTATTTCAATGGAAATATTATTTCTCTTCTTGTTCATTATTGTCTCTTCAGGTTGAGTGGCTGTAACCTCTCAGAGAGAAGCTGTGCAGCTCTGTCCTCGGTTCTCAGCTCCCAGTCCTCTAGTCTGAGAGATCTGGACCTGAGTAACAACAACCTGCAGGATTCAGGAGTGAAGCAGCTTTCTGCTGGACTGGAGAGTCCACACTGTACACTGGAAACTCTCAGGTTTGATGAGTGATTTATATTACTGTGTTACTATTTATTCTGATTCCTTTATTATTAACTGTCACATCTCCAGCTGGTTTAGAACAGAACACCAAATATATTAGCTGGTGTTTGGCAGAGATTATATATCATCACAGTTTAGATTTAGTTCAATACAACTATTATTTCTCTTCTTGTTCATTATTGTCTCTTCAGGCTGACTGACTGTAACCTCTCAAAGAGAAGCTGTGCAGCTCTGTCCTCAGTTCTCAGCTCCCAGTCCTCTAGTCTAAGAGATCTGGACCTGAGTAACAACAACCTGCAGGATTCAGGAGTGAAGCAGCTTTCTGCTGGACTGGAGAGTCCACACTGTACACTGGAAACTCTCAGGTTTGATAAGTGATTTATATTACTGTATTACTATTTATTCTGATTCCTTTATTATTAACTGTCACATCTCCAGCTGGTTTAGAACAGAACACCAAAGATTGTAGCTGGTGCTTGGCAGAGATTATATATCATCACAGTTTAGACTTATTTCAATGGAAATATTATTTCTCTTCTTGAATATTATTGTCTCTTCAGACTGACTGACTGTAACCTCTCAGGGAGAAGCTGTGCAGCTCTGTCCTCAGTTCTCAGCTCCCAGTCCTCTAGTCTGAGAGATCTGGACCTGAGTAACAACAACCTGCAGGATTCAGGAGTGGACCAGCTTTCTGCTGGACTGGAGAGTCCACACTGTACACTGAAGACTCTCAGGTCAGGATTCATCAACCTTCTTTTAATATATATTTATTAGTTTTGTTGTGTCTCTGCTGTTCGAACCTGAAATACCAGAGAGGAGTTTTAAGATTCACAAACTGAATGAAGAACTGTGTAACTGGCCCAAAGTAAAACACACAGACAGTTATTCAGTGAACAGATGTTGGTAACAGTTGTAGTTTCTTTTAATCTCAGAGCAGTATCTGTGCTGGGATGATAGTGATTGTTACTCACCATGGTGATATGACACTTCACCTCAGCTGTTATCTGGTTAACCACCATTTAATTCTTCTTTAGTTTCAAACAACCTTAAAACTGGATGATCACTGAAACTGAATGAAGGAGTCAGAAATGTTTGTTTCTGTTATTTTTACTGTTATTTCAACAAAGTTCAGTCCTTATTTGTCACATTAGTTGTGATTCCTGTTCTGTATTCAACTGTGAGCATCTGAGACGGAGTCATTTACCTCTGTGACGTGTTGGAGGTTTGATGTTCATACAAACTGTAGTCAGAGTCTGTCACCTGCAGCTCTTCATCTAATCAGCTCACTGTGGCTGCTTTTTATTTGACTATTATTTTATTTACATCTATTTTAGCAGTGAAGAGTTAGCAGTCGCTAACATCATGTTGACTAAGGTTACAGGAAGCTGGAAGTACTTCACAATAAAAGCTTTACAGTGGTTGGCCATCTGAATTAAGACGTAGTGACTGAAAGTATGAAGTTTAACTGTAAAGATGACAGAAACACATTGGTGAAAACAGTAATAAACACAGGAGCTTCCAGTCCTGCAGTGACCTCAGATCATGTGACATGTGAGTTGTTTTGTGTGTGTTCAGTCTGTCAGGATGTCTGATCACAGAGGAAGGCTGTGCTTCTCTGGCCTTAGCTCTGAGCTCCAACCCCTCCCATCTGAGAGAGCTGGACCTGAGCTACAATCATCCAGGAGACTCAGGAGAGAAACTTCTGTCTGCTGGACTGGAGGATCCACACTGGAGACTGGACACTCTCAGGTATGGACAGGTGGACACTCTCAGGTATGGACAGACAGGTGGACACTCTCAGGTATGGACAGACAGGTGGACACTCTCAGGTAGAGACAGAAAGATGGACACTCTCAGGTAGAGACAGACAGGTGGACACTCTCAGGTAGAGACAGACAGATGGACACTCTCAGGTATGGACAGACAGATGGACACTCTCAGGTAGAGACAGACAGGTGGACACTCTCAGGTATGGACAGACAGGTGGACACTCTCAGGTATAGACAGACAGGTGGACACTCAGGTATGGACAGACAGGTTGACACTCTCAGGTATGGACAGACAGGTGGACACTCTCAGGTAGAGATAGACAGGTGGACACTCTCAGGTAGAGACAGACAGGTGGACACTCTCAGGTATGTACAGACAGATGGACACTCTCAGGTATGGACAGACAGGTGGACACTCTCAGGTATGGACAGACAGGTGGACACTTTCAGGTAGAGACAGACAGGTGGACACTCTCAGGTATGGACAGACAGGTGGACACTCTCAGGTATGGACAGACAGGTGGATACTCTCAGGTATGGACAGACAGGTAGACACTCTCAGGTAGAGACAGACAGGTGGACACTCTCAGGTATGGACAGACAGGTGGACACTCTCAGGTAGAGACAGAAATATGGACACTCTCAGGTAGAGACAGACGGATGGACTCTCTCAGTTATGGACAGACAGGTGGACACTCTCAGGTAGAGACAGACAGGTGGACACTCTCAGGTAGAGACAGACGGATGGACTCTCTCAGTTATGGACAGACAGGTGGACACTCTCAGGTAGAGACAGACAGGTGGACACTCTCAGGTATGGACAGACAGGTGGACACTCTCAGGTATGGACAGATAGGTGGACACTCTCAGGTAGAGACAGACAGGTGGACACTCAGGTATGGACAGACAGGTTGACACTCTCAGGTATGGACAGACAGGTGGACACTCTCAGGTAGAGACAGACAGGTGGACACTCTCAGGTAGAGACAGACAGGTGGACACTCTCAGGTATGTACAGACAGATGGACACTCTCAGGTATGGACAGACAGGTGGACACTCTCAGGTATGGACAGACAGGTGGACACTTTCAGGTAGAGACAGACAGGTGGACACTCTCAGGTAGAGACAGACAGGTGGACACTCTCAGGTATGGACAGACAGGTGGATACTCTCAGGTATGGACAGACAGGTAGACACTCTTAGGTAGAGACAGACAGGTGGACACTCTCAGGTATGGACAGACAGGTGGACACTCTCAGGTATGGACAGACAAATGGACACTCTCAGGTATGGACAGACAGATGGACACTCTCAAGTATGGACAGACAAATGGACACTCTCAGGTATGGACAGACAGGTGGACACTCTCAGGTATGGACAGACAGGTGGACACTCTCAGGTATGGACAGACAGGTGGACACTCTCAGGTATGGACAGACAGATGGACACTCTCAGGTATGGACAGACAGATGGACACTCTCAAGTATGGAGAGACAGGTGGACATATATGATGTCATGTCCATGTTTGATGCTCTGTCCTCCTTTCAGCCTGCAGCCTGCTGGAGTCCGATGGTTGACACCAGGTCTGAGGAAGTGTAAGTGTGTTTTTATTTCATTCATCAAACTGTGACATCACTCATTCACATCCTGCTGAGGATGAAGATGATGTCATCATCAATCAGATGATAGATCAATAACTGCAGCTGTATTGTGTCTCGTTCTCTCCATCAGATGCCTGTGAACTGGAACTGGATCCAAACACAGTGCACAGATTCCTCAAACTGTCTGATAACAACAGGAAGGTGACACATGTGGAGGAGCATCAGTCATATCCTGATCATCCAGACAGATTTGACTTCTGTCCTCAGCTGCTGTGTAGAAATGTTCTGACTGATCGCTGTTACTGGGAGGTCGAGTGTAGAGGAGAGGTTCATATATCAGTGAGTTACACAAGAATCAGCAGGAAAGGAGACAGTGCTGACTGTTTGTTTGGAAGGAATGATCAGTCCTGGAGTCTGAGGTGCTGTAATGATGATGGTCGTTACTCTGTCTATCACAATAACAGACCAACACCCATCTCCTCCTCCTCCTCCTCCTCCTCCTCCTCCTCCTCCTCCTCCTCCTCCTCTTCTGTCTCTAACAGAGTAGCAGTGTATGTGGACTGTCCTGCTGGCACTCTGTCCTTCTACAGAGTCTCCTCTGACTCACTGATCCACCTCCACACCTTCAACACCACATTCACTGAACCTCTGTATGCTGGGTTTACAGTCTGGTCTGTAGGAGGGGGAGTCTCTCTGTGTCTCTGTAGGAGGGGGAGTCTCTCTGTGTCTCTGTAGGAGGGAGAGTCTCTCTGTGTCTCTGTAGGAGGGAGAGTCTCTCTGTGTCTCTGTAGGAGGGGGAGTCTCTCTGTGTCTCTGTAGGAGGGAGAGTCTCTCTGTGTCCTCTGTAGGAGGGAGAGTCTCTCTGTGTCTCTGTAGGAGGGAGAGTCTCTCTGTGTCTCCGTAGGAGGGAGAGTCTCTCTGTGTCTCTGTAGGAGGGAGAGTCTCTCTGTGTCCTCTGTAGGAGGGAGAGTCTCTCTGTGTCTGTAGGAGGGAGAGTCTCTCTGTGTCTGTAGGAGGGAGAGTCTCTCTGTGTCCTCTGTAGGAGGGAGAGTCTCTCTGTCTCTCTGTAGGAGGGAGAGTCTCTCTGTGTCTCTGTAGGAGGGAGAGTCTCTCTGTGTCCTCTGTAGGAGGGAGAGTCTCTCTGTGTCTGTAGACAGTCTGCAGATGGTTCAGTCTGAACAGGATCACACACAGCTGATATTTGGTACCAACATCATCTCTCATTTAATAAATCATTTTTATTTAGTCATCCAGAGAATCATGTAACTGTAATTATAATGTAGTTTGTCTAATAAATCCTTTGTAGTCCAGAATGAAAGGACTGACAGTAGGAACAGTTAGTGTGTTGTTATGTTTTATGTTAATGTTAATGTGGAGGTTTACAGTCTGAACTACATTAAAGTCTCTGCTGCTCATCTGAACCTGAGAGCAGAGAAGCGTTGGCTGTAGTCATGTGACATGTTGACCAATCACAGATCATTCTTTGTTCCTTCAGAGTCTCTGATTGGTTGTTGAGATGAGATGATGTCACTCTGTGTCTTATTGTACAATAAAAACTGTTTCATCTTCAACCAAAACAGTTTTATGTTTTATTTCATCTTTGTGTTAATAATTAATTATTAATAAGAATTTAAGAATGATCAATTGTTATTAATTTAGGGAACAAACCAGAAACCAGAAATAACCAAACAGTTAAATTATAGAGGTGAAGAAGTGACTCCGATATTTTGATCAGCCACATATCACAATAAAATAAAATTACATTACACATTAAATTAAATTAAATTAAAAATGAATAAATAAAATAATATAAAATAAAATGAAAGAATATGAAACAACAGCTCTGCTCATTATGCTTTATTAATAACAAGAGATAAATGACAGCAGACACTAATATTATACATAAATATTATTATAAATATTTATCATAGACTGTATATAAAATGGACGTAACATCAGTGACGTCACCCATTGGTTTGTGGACTGCTGCTCGGAGGCCAATAGTATCGGATCTGAGCAGCGCCATCTTGAACATTTCCGGTGCATACTGGGAAAAATAAAAACAGGGATTCTACTTATATGGGCATCAGAAGGAGCATGAGGCGCCCTCCTGAACCTGTGAACCAATCAACCTGTCAATCACCACGTAGCCACGCCCTAATGCATACCCTGCTTTATTATGAGCTTGTTGTATCACATGGGTTACAGCCAAGTTGATCCAAACTGCTGAGTGATGTTGTTGGTCAGAGATACTAACAGCAGCTGATGATGCTGAGCTGATCTTTAGCTCATTAGATGTTCAGTTGGCTCCATCTAGTGGGCAGATAGTAGAACTACATCATGTGATATCTTACACTGACTGGGTTTCTGCTACAGGTTAGACTGGTTTTGACGTCGCTGATGTTTTTTAGATGTGGACTCTGAAGTTATGAGGATGTGACAGCGTCCTCAGATAAAATGCACACAGACAGCAGGACTGACGAAGGAGAATGAGCAGCTTCTTCTCCCCTGATGTTTCTCTACACATGAAGGTGGAAAGTGTCTGTAAGTTGACCTGAAGCGACTTCAGCAGGTGAGAATCCTACCAAAGAAATCTGTAGATATCTGATGAACCATCAGTTTGATCACATTGTGTTGAATCACTGTTTGACTGGACAGTAGAACTGTTTCTGATGATGATTGTCTGATTCACTAGATTTATTTAATCCTTCAGGGTTTACAGAAGAGTTAGATTATTGATGATTTGTTTCTTTATGAGTTAAAGGAGAGCAGTTTAAGAATGATTTCCTTGTTTTACTGTTAGTGGTTCTCAGGTTAAACCAACAGCACTTTGATTGTAATCTGAGATCATATAAACAGTGAGAAATGTAGGGAGTGTGAGAACTGGTCAGACAGGTTGAATGAATCTGGCTGCTGTCCATCTTCCAACACTGAGACAGACTTGGTTTGACTGAAAGCTCTCTTACAGTCCATGTTATGAACTGTCCCAGAGGCTGCAGAGTCCTCAGATGGACCTGCTCAGTGTGTCTGATGGGAAGAGCTGCTGCTTCTCTGTATTCTACAGTATTTGTGACATGTTAGAGAGACAAATGAGAACTATTGTGTCCTGTGATGAAACCTTGTTGTAGTGAGTGAGTGCAGCTCTCCCAGCAGCTGTTTCTCTGCTATGGATCAGTGTGAGGACAGAGAGGAGGGAGTCCCTCCCTCTAAAAGCTCTCTGTGTGGGGAACATGACAGCCAGACCAAAGCTCAGAGGTGAGATGAGGATCTCTAACTGTCCATCACTGTTCTCCACTCACATCACTCCACCATCATTATTCACACTCAAAGCTCTGTGTGTGTTGTGTTGAAGGACAAAGAAGCAGCTCAGATCAGACTCTGCTGGACCTGAACCTGAACCTGAACCTGGACCTGAACCTGAACCTGAACCCAGCTGTGTGTCCATGAAGAGTGACCGGTCCATGGGGAAACCTGCACATTTTAAACATGAACAACCAGCTGATAGAAGGTAAGAATGTAAAGCTGTAAAGACTGAGCAGACTTTCCTATGAAAAGTGACATGATTTATTTATTTATACATTACAGATGTAGCAATTATGGATATTATAAGCTCTCGTTATCAGGGCACCACCTCACTTATGAGGAAATCAAATTGTACTTCTTTAATTGGTTGGTTGATTAACCAATTAATACATCAATAAATCATAATAATTAATAAATCAATACATTTCCGATTCAGTTAAATATATAAAGTTCATGGCTCTACTGTTCAATAGATCCGTGTATCACTTCAAAGAATAGAAACACAATTGTGTTTTATGGATTTATTAACTACACACTACTTTTTGCACTTCGCCTGAAAACAGAGCAGCATACTCTGTCTCACACTAACTATGCATCACGTTCTTGTTTATTTATTGTACTGATGCTTTATAGTCACATTCATATTTATTCTTTATCTTTGCACTAAATGTTACCTGATTTATATTGTTTGATGTACTGTTGTCGTGTTTTATGAGCCTTGTAAGGTGTCCTTGAGTGCTTTGAAAGGCGCCTTTAAATATAATGCATTATCATTATTATTATTACTGCTAATAAATAAATGTAATGATGAGTTTGCAATACAATATGAATTCAACAGATTGTTACTCGATATATCAGCATGAATGAAAGATGAGGATGAATTTAAATGAAGGATATGTAATTATGTGGAAACTAAGAAAACTTGTAAGTTTTACTGAGTTTTACTTTTAAAGAAACTTTGAATGACTGGATCTGACATCAACCCTGATTAAAGCAATATGTGGATCCTACTTTCATCCATGGAGGGCCTCAGCTGTTCTTCAGAACCACACGTACGCAGGCCAAGATCTGTCTTATGTTACTTTTATGTAGTTCTTGTCACTTCGTGTTGCCCCATGGAATGTTAATGGCTCTTTGTTTGTCCAAGAGAGAGACCAGTCAGTCTCCATATCAAACCTGGTCCAGTTTACTCATCTGAGGGTCAAAGGTGACTCTGACCAGATGATGTTCTGATCCGTACTGATGCTGTTCGCTGTGTAAATAAGTCGGTATAAAGTGCTTCAGGTAACTGGAGGTTCTTCTTCTCAGTGTCTGGTCTGGACCTGGACCTGGACCAGAACCCAGCTGTGTGTCCATGAAGAGTGACCGGTCCATGGGGAAACCTTTACATTTTAATCCTGAACAACCAGCTGATAGAAGGTAAGAATGTAAAGATTTTTCATTTATTTTAAGAGTTATTTTTCGGGGGTTTTTGTCTTTATTTATACAGTATCTGTCAGAGAGAGGAATGACCTGCAGCTGTGATTATGTTGCATGGTCTCTAACACTCAACCACCAGGGCGCGCCATACTTTTCATTTCTATCCAACATCAAAGTCAAAGTCAGCTTTATTGTCAATTTCTTCACATGTTAAGACATACAAAGGAATCAAGAAGACGTTTCTCACTATCCCAAGGTGGCACAGATAAAGTGCACAAGCACAACAGATAACACAGATGTTTCCTAACACTAAACAGTTAACATTGAAGTACACAACAGATAAGACATTTACTAATATAAAAAAATAAAAATAAAATAGAATAGATAGACAGTAAGATAAAATAAGATCTAGGAGTCTACTTTTGTATATGTAGGAAGTAGCAGCATAAGTTTCTGTATAGTTAAGTTGTGGTAGTGCAAAAAGGCAGTAATAGCAGCAAAAAGTTCTGTAAGATGTATTTTTAACAGAAACAGTGCAAACAGAACATATTTCAGTCTGTGGGGGGGGGGGGGGGGGGTTTCAGCTTTCTGACAGCCTGGAGGATATGGCTGGAGGGAGTGAGGGGAGAGAGTTTAGGTTTCTGACAGCCTGGTGTAGTGTATGAAACTGTTTCTGAGTCTTTTGCTGCGGCCACGGAGGCTCCTATGCCTCCTTCCAGAGAGTAGGAGGCTCCTATGCCTCCTTCCAGAGGGTAGGAGGGTGAACAGACTGTGTGCGGGGTGACTGGTGTCGCACACAATAGAGGTAGCTTTACGGATGAGGCGGGTGGCGTATGTGTCTTGTACAACATGCACATTTATCAGAGCTGTTGTTGTTTCAGGATCCTGCACAGACCAGACTCTTCTGGACCTGGACCTAAACCTAAACCTAAACCTAGACTTAAACCTAGACTTAAACCTAAACCTGAACCCAGCAGTGTGTCCATGAAGAGTGACCGGTCCATGGGGAAACCTTTACATTTTAATCCTGGACAACCAGCTGATGGAAGGTAAGAATGTAAAGCTGCAAAGACTGAGCAGACTTTCCTCCTGCTGATCAGATGTAAGCTGTAACTGACAGTAAACGTTATGCTAGAAATGAACTGGTTTATATGACGTGTTGTCCGACCTCGTCAGTGAAAAGCCGGCCGTCATAGAGAGGAGACGTGATGATCATTTAAATATGGAGATAACACATCACATGTTCACACAGTCTCTCCTGGAACACATTCATGCTGTTTCACTCAGTTGTTCATATGAAAAGTGACATGATTTATTTATTTATACATTACAGACATAAAAACATGTTAAAGTGATAAAAACACTTTTTCCTAAGATGTTAAAAAACAAACAACATGAAACTGAATCAGCACAAATTAAATCAAATAATAAACACAAAGTAAAAATGTAATTTCAGATGTCATTATAAATCTGTGAGCCTGTTCCATAAATAAGTCCTGACCTGACTTCTATAAGCTCCTCTCATGTTTAACAGCTGGATGTGTAACAGGAAGCTGTTCCACAACACAGCACCAGCTTTAAAACAGGAACTTGTGCCTCCATTATTCACTGGAGGGACTTTATATGAACACACACTGGCCCTGGTGTTACAGCCATGCTGAGGATGTTTCATTATCTGTCAAGTATTGAGGAACAAAGCCGTTGATAATGTTGAACATATGATGCAGCTTCTGTTGTTCTACTCTGAGCTGTACTGGCAGCAGTCCTACACTTCTGAATTCATCACAACCAACATGAGTTAAAGAGGAAACATTTCATTAATACTGAATCATATTATTTTATATCAGCTGCAGTTTGATCCTAAATGTAGATGTTAAACCACTGAACCAACCAGAACATCAGAATCAAACTGACACTGTACCAATGAGGACATGAGAAGTTTCTAAACAGAAAAGTCAAAAACAGCCTTCGTCTGTGAAACAGGAAGTGAAGTTTGATGGCAAACTTTTTACCAACAGATTCACAGGACAGTGACTGGTCCAATATTATTCCTAAATATGAGACAAAATATCATCAAACTTCAGTTTCATTACTAAATATTTTCAATGTATTTGTTCTTGACGTCTTTGTTCCAAACAGGATTGACTGGCTTTAACCCAAATGTATTGAAAGCTTGTTATCTATGAGCCACTCTCTGACACTTTCTGATTCTTTACTAAGAGTTGTGAATTTCACTGACATCATTCCCAGATAGCAGTAATGCAGAATCATCACAGCAGCAGCTTGATGTCACAGCAGCTGTCGTTTCATTTATATACATGAGAAATAAAAGAGGATCAAATAGAAGCGTGCAGCATCCCACATGTAATATCCTGAGGTTCTGATAAAACCACTTCAACATCACACACTTCACTTCTTCCTGTAATGTAAGAAATAAACCATTTTACAGCAGTGTGTCCAAACACCTGCACTGTAACTATGACAACAGCACTGAATGATTGACTGTGTCAACGGCTTTCTGCAAGTCAGCATCATTTCCTCCATCAAGGTTTGACTCATAAAATCAAACTCATGAATAAGACAGGAGCCAGTAGAGTTTGCTGCTGTAAAGCCAGACTGAAGCTCATACAACAAACTGTGTCTGACTAAATACTCAACCTGCTCAAACACCTCAGACATGACACCTGCCTACTTTCTCACTTACACACACCTCAATGTCATGTTCATACTGGGAGCTGCCCAGTTCAACCAGTCTGATACAAGCAGACACTGAGCAGCTCCACTGCAGCAGCTGCAGGTTGTAGCTGCCTTGCTCCAGGGCACTTCAGCAGTGTACAGTGAGGGAGGGAGAGCTGTATGGAGGTTTGTTCAGAGCTGTTGGGACTAAACCAAACTGACTGATGAAGCCAAACACTGAGCTGAAAGCTACAAACAGACTGAGCTGTTGATTCTCAGTGGGATCAGCAGGACTAGTAAAGCTTTACCACTACAGGGACTCATCTGATTCTCTGTTCACATCCAAATATCACTTGATGGACCTTTAGCTTGTGTTTGTCTCTGTGTGGACAGAAATAATGTGAGCTCATTCTTCATGATTCCTCCACAGAGTGGACCAGGAGAGCTCAGAGGTTCCCAGTGGTCAGTCTGCCCAGCAGCATCAAACACACCTGGACTCCATATTTATGGTCTGTACATGTACAACAACTACTTTTACATCTATTGTGTTCACAATCATCTCCATGCTGCACTTTGTAGACCAGTGGATTGTCAGTGTGTCCAACATGGATCTGATGTTTGCTTCATGATGTTAGTTTGATTGTGTCATTCATATATTATTCTGTTCCAGCTGCTGGAGGAGAACATCGTCACTTTTGTGAAGAACGAGCTGAAGAAGATGCAGAAGGTTCTGAGTCCAGATGACCCAGAATGCTTAGAGAGTCAGAGGGAGGATGAGGAGGTGTCGGACGGTGAGGAGGAAGAGCAGAGGAGGAGCAGCAGAGACGCATTTCTGAAGATCACACTGCACTTCCTGAGGAGAATGAAGCAGGAGGAGCTGGCTGACTGTCTGCAGATCAGTAAGAGGATTTCTATAAAGATTTAACATGATGGAGAAATGAGACATTTACTGATGTCTCAAGAGATGGAAGAAAATATGTTTATATTCTTGTTTTGTTTGTTCATTCAGGAGCTCATGCTGCAGAGTGTCGACGTAAACTCAAGTCTAACCTGCAGAAGAAGTTCCAGTGTCTGTTTGAGGGGATCGCTAAAGCAGGAAACCCAACCCTTCTGAATCAGATCTACACACCGCTCTACATCACAGAGGGAGGGACTGCAGAGGTCAATGATGAACATGAGATCAGACAGATTGAAACAGCATCCAGGAAACCAGACAGACCAGAAACAACAATCAGACAAGAAGACATCTTTAAAGCCTCACCTGGAAGAGATGAACCAATCAGAACAGTGATGACAAAGGGAGTGGCTGGCATTGGAAAAACAGTCTTAACACAGAAGTTCACTCTGGACTGGGCTGAAGACAAAGCCAACCAGGACATACACTTCACATTTCCATTCACTTTCAGAGAGCTGAATGTGCTGAAAGAGAAAAAGTACAGCTTGGTGGAACTTGTTCATCACTTCTTTACTGAAACCAAAGAAGCAGGAATCTGCAGCTTTGAAGAGTTCCAGGTTGTGTTCATCTTTGACGGTCTGGATGAGTGTCGACTTCCTCTGGACTTCCACAACACTGAGATCCTGACTGATGTTACAGAGTCCACCTCAGTGGATGTGCTGCTGACAAACCTCATCAGGGGGAAACTGCTTCCCTCTGCTCGCCTCTGGATAACCACACGACCTGCAGCAGCCAATCAGATCCCTCCTGAGTGTGTCGCCATGGTGACAGAGGTCAGAGGGTTCACTGACCCACAGAAGGAGGAGTACTTCAGGAAGAGATTCAGAGATGAGGAGCAGGCCAGCACCATCATCTCCCACATCAAGACATCACGAAGCCTCCACATCATGTGCCACATCCCAGTCTTCTGCTGGATCACTGCTACAGTTCTGGAGGATGTGTTGAAAAGCAGAGAGGGAGGAGAGCTGCCCAAGACCCTGACTGAGATGTACATCCACTTCCTGGTTCTTCAGTCCAAACTGAAGAAGGTCAAGTATGATGGAGGAGCTGAGACAGATCCACACTGGAGTCCAGAGAGCAGGAAGATGATTGAGTCTCTGGGAAAACTGGCTTTTGAGCAGCTGCAGAAAGGCAACCTGATCTTCTATGAATCAGACCTGACAGAGTGTGGCATCCATATCAGAGCAGCCTCAGTGTGCTCAGGAGTGTTCACACAGGTCTTTAAAGAGGAGAGAGGGCTGTACCAGGATAAGGTGTTCTGCTTCGTCCATCTGAGCGTTCAGGAGTTTTTGGCTGCTCTTCATGTCCATCTGACATTCATCAAGTCTGGAGTCAATCTGCTGGCAGAAGAACAAACAACATCCCCCATCTATGAAAATGCAGAAGTATTTGCAGAGACACATCTCTACCAGAGTGCTGTGGACGAGACCCTAAAGAGTCCAAATGGACACCTGGACTTGTTCCTCCGCTTCCTCCTGGGTCTTTCACTGCAGACCAATCAGACTCTCCTACGAGGTCTGCTGACTCAGAAAGGAAGTAGCTCAAAGACCAATCAGAAAACAGTCAAGTACATCAAGGAGAAGATCAGTGAGAATGTGTCTGCAGAGAGAAGCATCAATCTGTTCCACTGTCTGAATGAACTGAATGATCGTTCTCTAGTGGAGCAGATCCAACAGTACCTGAGATCAGGAAGTCTCTCCACAGATAAACTGTCTCCTGCTCAGTGGTCAGCTCTGGTCTTCATCTTACTGTCATCAGAAAAAGATCTGGACGTGTTTGACCTGAAGAAATACTCTGCTTCAGAGGAGGCTCTTCTGAGGCTGCTGCCAGTGGTCAAAGCCTCCAACACAGTTCTGTAAGTACTCAGATAGTTATTGATTGATTGATTGATTGATTGATTGATTGATTGATTGATTGATTGATTGATTGATTGATTGATTGATTGATTGATTGAGAAGATATTCAAAGAGATTTTTTCCAGAGGTCAGAAAAATAAATGATTGATTAAATATTTTTCCAAATATATTCTCCAGGTTGAGTGACTGTAACCTCTCAGAGAGAAGCTGTGCAGCTCTGTCCTCAGTTCTCAGCTCCCAGTCCTCTAGTCTGAGAGATCTGGACCTGAGTATCAACAACCTGCAGGATTCAGGACTGAAGCAGCTTTCTGCTGGACTGGAGAGTCCACACTGTACACTGGAAACTCTCAGGTTTGATGAGTGATTTATATTACTGTATTACTATTTATTCTGATTCCTTTATTATTAACTGTCACATCTCCAGTTAGATTAGAACAGAACACCAAAGATTGTAGCTGCTGCTTGGCAGAGATTATATATCATCAAAGTAGATTCATTTCATTGTTCATTATTGTCTCTCCAGGCTGAATCACTGTAACCTCTCAGAGAGAAGCTGTGCAGCTCTGTCCTCAGTTCTCAGCTCCCAGTCCTCTAGTCTGAGAGATCTGGACCTGAGTAACAACAACCTGCAGGATTCAGGAGTGAAGCAGCTTTCTGCTGGACTGGAGAGTCCACACTGTACACTGGAAACTCTCAGGTCAGGATTCATCAACCTGTTCAACTGATCATCATTTAAACTGTGATTTATATGAGGAGATAAACACCTGGACATTTTCTCTACTCAGATTATCTTCAGCATGTGTTTAGACCCTGTGAATAACTTTCTATTAATATATATTTAATAGTTTTGTTGTGTCTCTGCTGTTGGAACCTGAAATACCAGAGAGGAGTTTTAAGATTCACAAACTGAATGAAGAACTGTGTAACTGGCCCAAAGTAAAACACACAGACAGTTATTCAGTGAACAGATGTTGGTAACAGTTGTAGTTTCTTTTAATCTCAGAGCAGTATCTGTGCTGGGATGATAGTGATTTTTACTCACCATGGTGATAAGACACTTCACCTCAGCTGTTATCTGGTTAACCACCATTTAATTCTTCTTCAGTTTCAAACAACATTAAAACTGGATGATCACTGAAACTGAATGAAGGAGTCAGAAATGTTTGTTTCTGTTATTTTTACTGTTATTTCCACAATGTTCAGTCCTTATTTGCCACATTAGTTGTGATTCCTGTTCTGTATTCAACTGTGAGCATCTGAGACAGAGTCATTTACCTCTGTGACGTGTTGGAGGTTTGATGTTCATACAAACTGTAGTCAGAGTCTGTCACCTGCAGCTCTTCATCTAATCAGCTCACTGTGGCTGCTTTTTATTTGACTATGATTTTATTTACATCTTTTTTAGCAGTGAAGAGTTAGCAGTCGCTAACATCATGTTGACTAAGGTTACAGGAAGCTGGAAGTACTTCACAATAAAAGCTTTACAGTGGTTGGCCATCTGAATTGAGAAGTAGTGACTGAAAGTATGAAGTTTAACTGTAAAGATGACAGAAACACATTGGTGATGACAGTAATAAACACAGGAGCTTCCAGTCCTGCAGTGATCTCAGATCATGTGACATGTGTGTTGTTGTGTGTGTTCAGTCTGTCAGGATGTCTGATCACAGAGGAAGGCTGTGCTTCTCTGGCCTCAGCTCTGAGCTCCAACCCCTCCCATCTGAGAGAGCTGGACCTGAGCTACAATCATCCAGGAGACTCAGGAGAGAAGCTTCTGTCTGCTGGACTGGAGGATCCACACTGGAGACTGGACACTCTCAGGTATGAACAGACAGGTGGACACTCTCAGGTACAGACAGGTGGACACTCTCAAGTATGGACAGACGGGTGGACACTCTCAGGTATAGACAGGTGGACACTCTCAGGTATGGACAGACAGGTGGACACTCTCAGGTATGGACAGAAAGATGGACACTCTCAGGTATGGACAGACAGATGGACACTCTCAGTTATGGACAGACAGGTGGACACTCTCAGGTATGGACAGACAGGTGGACACTCTCAGGTTTAGACAGACAGGTGGACACTCTCAGGTATGGACAGACAGGTGGACACTCTCAGGTATGGACAGACAGGTGGACACTCTCAGGTTTAGACAGGCAGGTGGACACTCTCAGGTTTAGACAGGCAGGTGGACATATATGATGTCATGTCCATGTTTGATGCTCTCTCCTCCTTTCAGCCTGCAGCCTGCTGGAGTCCGATGCTTGACACCAGGTCTGAGGAAGTGTAAGTGTGTTTTTATTTCATTCATCAAACTGTGACATCACTCATTCACATCCTGCTGAGGATGAAGATGATGTCATCATCAATCAGATGATAGATCAATAACTGCAGCTGTATTGTGTCTCGTTCTCTCCATCAGATGCCTGTGAACTGGAACTGGATCCAAACACAGTGCACAGATTCCTCAAACTGTCTGATAACAACAGGAAGGTGACACATGTGGAGGAGGATCAGTCATATCCTGATCATCCAGACAGATTTGATGTATGTCATCAGCTGCTGTGTAGAAATGTTCTGACTGGTCGCTGTTACTGGGAGGTCGAGTGGAAAGGATGGGTTTTTATATCAGTGAGTTACAGAAGAATCAGCAGGAAAGGAGGCAGTGCTGACTGTTGGTTTGGATTGAACGATCAGTCCTGGAGTCTGGTCTGCTCTGATGGTCGTTACTATGCCTGTCACATTAACAGAAAAACATCCATATCCTCCTCCTCCTCCTCTGTTTCTCACAGAGTAGCAGTGTATGTGGACTGTCCTGCTGGCACTGTGTCCTTCTACAGAGTCTCCTCTGACACACTGATCCACCTCCACACCTTCAACACCACATTCACTGAAACTCTGTATGCTGGGTTTAGAGTCTGCTCTGGCTCAGTCTCTCTGTAGGGGGGAGAGTCTCTCTTTGTCTGTAGGAGGGAGAGTCTCTCTGTGTCTCTGTAGGAGGGAGAGTCTCTCTGTGTCCTCTGTAGGAGGGAGAGTCTCTCTGTGTCCTCTGTAGGAGGGAGAGTCTCTCTGTGTCTCTGTAGGAGGGAGAGTCTCTCTGTGTCTCTGTAGGAGGGAGAGTCTCTCTGTGTCTCTGTAGGAGGGAGAGTCTCTCTGTGTCTCTGTAGACAGTCTGCAGATGGTTCAGTCTGAACAGGATCACACACAGCTGATATTTGGTACCAACATCATTTTTCATTTATTAAATCATCATCATTTTAGTCATCCAGAGAATCATGTTACTGTAATTATAATGTAGTTTGTCTAATAAATCCTTTGTAGTCCAGAATGAAAGGACTGACAGTAGGAACAGTTAGTGTGTTGTTATGTTTTATGTTAATGTTAATGTGGAGGTTTACAGTCTGAACTACATTAAAGTCTCTGCTGCTCATCTGAACCTGAGAGCAGAGAAGCGTTGGCTGTAGTCATGTGACATGTTGACCAATCACAGATCATTCTTTGTTCCTTCAGAGTCTCTGATTGGTTGTTGAGATGAGATGATGTCACTCTGTGTCTTATTGTACAATAAAAACTGTTTCATCTTCAACCAAAACAGTTTTATGTTTTATTTCATCTTTGTGTTAATAATTAATTATTAATAAGATGATCAGTAATCAATAACAGCTAATCAGTGACAGAAACATGTAAATGTGTGCATCTCTGTGACCTTTGACCCTCAGCAGGATTAAAACAGATTTAAAGTTTTATTTATAGCTGCTGGAAAAAACTTTATTAATAACAAAGATAAGTGACAGCAGACACTAATATTATACATAAATATTATTATAAATATTTATCATAGACTGTATATAAAATGGACATAACATCCGTGATGTCACCCATTGGTTTGTGGACTGCTGCTCAGAGGCAAATAGTATCGGATCTGAGCAGCGCCATCTTGAACATTTCAGGTGCATGCTGGGAAAAATAAAAACACGGATTCTACTTATATGGGCATCAGGAGGAGCATGAGGCAGAGCGGGGGAGGTGCATGAGGAGGAGCGGGCGAGGAGCATGAGGCGGAGCAGCGGAGGGGCATGAGTCGGAGCGGGGGAGGGGCATGAGGCGCCTTCCTGAACCTGTGAACCAATCAACCTGTCAATCACCACGTAGCCACGCCATAATGCATACCCTGCTTTATTATGAGCTTGTTGTATCACATGGTTTACAGCCAAGTTGATCCAAGCTGCTGAGTGATGTTGTTGGTCAGAGATACTAACAGCAGCTGATGATGCTGAGCTGATCTTTAGCTCATTAGATGTTCAGTTGGCTCCATCTAGTGGGCAGATAGTAGAACTACATCATGTGATATCTGACACTGACTGGGTTTCTGCTACAGGTTAGACTGGTTTTGACGTCACTGATGTTTTTTAGATGTGGACTCTGAAGTTATGAGGATGTGACAGCGTCCTCAGATCAAATGCACACAGACAGCAGGACTGACGAAGGAGAATGAGCAGCTTCTTCTCCCCTGATGTTTCTCTACACATGAAGGTGGAAAGTGTCTGTAAGTTGACCTGAAGCGACTTCAGCAGGTGAGAATCCTACCAGAGAAATCTGTAGATATCTGATGAACCATCTGTTTGATCACATTGTGTTGAATCACTGTTTGACTGGACAGTAGAAATGTTTCTGGATGATGATTGTCTGATTCACTAGATTTATTTAATCCTTCAGGTTTTACAGAAGTTTTTGATTGTTGATGAATTGTTTCTTGATGAGTTAAAGGAGAGCAGTTTAAGAATGATTTCCTTGTTTTACTGTTAGTGGTTCTCAGGTTGAACCAACAGCACTTTGATTGTAATCTGAGATCATATCAACAGTGAAAAATGTAGGGAGTGTCAGAACTGGTCAGACAGGTTGAATCAATCCGGCTGCTGTCCATCTTCCAACACTGAGACAGACTTGGTTTGACTGAAAGCTCTTTTACAGTCCATGTTGTGAACTGTCCCAGAGGCTGCAGAGTCCTCAGATGGACCTGCTCAGTGTGTCTGATGGGAAGAGCTGCTGCTTCTCTGTTTTCTACAGTATTTGTGACATGTTAGAGAGACGAATGAGAACTAATGTGTCCTGTGATGAAACCTTGTTGTAGTGAGTGAGTGCAGCTCTCCCAGCAGCTGTTTCTCTGCTATGGATCAGTGTGAGGACAGAGAGGAGGGAGTCCCTCCCTCTAAAAGCTCTCTGTGTGGGGAACATGACAGCCAGACCAAAGCTCAGAGGTGAGATGAGGATCTCTAACTGTCCATCACTGTTCTCCACTCACATCACTCCACCATCATTATTCACACTCAAAGCTCTGTGTGTGTTGTGTTGAAGGACAAAGAAGCAGCTCAGACCAGACTCGGCTGGACCTGAACCTGAACCTGAACCTGAACCCAGCTGTATGTCCATGAAGAGTGACTTTTCCATGGAGGAACCTTTACATTTTAAATCTGGACAACCAGCTGATGGAAGGTAAGAATGTAAAGCTGCAAAGACTGAGCAGACAGTTCTTCAAGTACCCATTCATCTGTGATCGCTGTAATAACTGTGATAATGGAGGTTTTCTTTAGGTAATTGATACTGATACAAATAATTGGTATTGTTTAAACCAAACTATTGACCAAGAAGATTTGTTCGAGTTTTAACACTAATTCTGACTTTCCTGCTCTGTGTGGTTTCAGGAGACACAGAGGGGGAAGTCAGGAATGTGTCTCTCCGATAAGTTCTGATGTCCGAAGGAGACACTAAGATCTGTCTTATGTTACTTTTATGTAGTTCTTGTCACTTCGTGTTGCCCCATGGAATGTTAATGGATCTTTGTTTGTGCAAGAGAGAGACTATGTCAGTCTCTATATCAAACCTGGTCCAGTTTACTCATCTGAGGGTCAAAGGTGACTCTGACCAGATGATGTTCTGATCCGTACTGATGCTGTTCGCTGTGTAAATAAGTCAGTATAAAGTGCCGGAGTACTTCAGGTAACTGGAGGTTCTTCTTCTCAGTGTCTGGTCTGGACCTGAACCCAGCTGTGTGTCCATGAAGAGTGACCGGTCCATGGATAAACCTATAGATTTTAAACATGAACAACCAGCTGATAGAAGGTAAGAATGTAAAGCTGCAAAGACTGAACAGACTTTCCTCCTGCTGATCAGATGTAAGCTGTAACTGACAGTAAACGTTATGCTAGAAATGAACTGGTTTATATGACGTGTTGTCCGACCTCATCAGTGAAAAGCCGGCCGTGATAGAGAGGAGACGTGATAATCATTTAAATATGGAGATAACACATCACATGTTCAAACAGTGACTGGTCCAATAATATTCCTAAATATGAGACAAAATATCATCAAACTTCAGTTTCATTACAAAAGATTTTCAATGTATTTGTTCTTGACGTCTTTGTTCCAAACAGGATTGACTGGCTTTAACCCAAATGTATTGAAAGCTTGTTATCTATGAGCCACTCTGACACTTTCTGATTCTTTACTAAGAGTTGTGAATTTCACTGACATCATTCCCAGATAGCAGTAATGCAGAATCATCACAGCAGCAGCTTGATGTCACAGCAGCTGTCGTATTATTTATATACATAAGAAATAAAAGAGGATAAAATAGAAGCGTGCAGCATCCCACATGTAATATCCTGAGGTTCTGATAAAACCACTTCAACATCACACACTTTACTTCTTCCTGTAATGTAAGAAATAAACCATTTTACAGCAGTGTGTCCAAACACCTGCACTGTAACTATGACAACAGCACTGAATGATTGACTGTGTCAACAGCTTTCTGCAAGTCAGCATCATTTCCTCCATCAAGGTTTGACTCATAAAATCAAACTCATGAATAAGACAGGAGCCAGTAGAGTTTGCTGCTGTAAAGCCAGACTGAAGCTCATACAACAAACTGTGTCTGACTAAATACTCAACCTGCTCAAACACCTCAGACATGACACCTGCCTACTTTCTCACTTACACACACCTCAATGTCATGTTCATACTGGGAGCTGCCCAGTTCAACCAGTCTGATACAAGCAGACACTGAGCAGCTCCACTGCAGCAGCTGCAGGTTGTAGCTGCCTTGCTCCAGGGCACTTCAGCAGTGTACAGTGAGGGAGGGAGAGCTGTATGGAGGTTTGTTCAGAGCTGTTGGGACTAAACCAAACTGACTGATGAAGCCAAACACTGAGCTGAAAGCTACAAACAGACTGAGCTGTTGATTCTCAGTGGGATCAGCAGGACTAGTAAAGCTTTACCACTACAGGGACTCATCTGATTCTCTGTTCACATCCAAATGTCACTTGATGGACCTTTAGCTTGTGTTTGTCTCTGTGTGGACAGACATAATGGGAGCTCATTCTTCATGATTCCTCCACAGAGTGGACCAGGAGAGCTCAGAGGTTCCCAGTGGTCAGTCTGCCCAGCAGCATCAAACACACCTGGACTCCATATTTATGGTCTGTACATGTACAACAACTACTTTTACATCTATTGTGTTCACAATCATCTCCATGCTGCACTTTCTAGACCAGTGGATTGTCAGTGTGTCCAACATGGATCTGATGTTTGCTTCATGATGTTAGTTTGATTGTGTCGTTCATATATTATTCTGTTCCAGCTGCTGGAGGAGAACATCGTCACTTTTGTGAAGAACGAGCTGAAGAAGATGCAGAAGGTTCTGAGTCCAGATGACCCAGAATGCTTAGAGAGTCAGAGGGAGGATGAGGAGGTGTCGGACGGTGAGGAGGAAGAGCAGAGGAGGAGCAGCAGAGACGCATTTCTGAAGATCACACTGCACTTCCTGAGGAGAATGAAGCAGGAGGAGCTGGCTGACTGTCTGCAGATCAGTAAGAGGATTTCTATAAAGATTTAACATGATGGATAAATGAGACATTTACTGATGTCTTAAGAGATGGAGGAAAATATGTTTATAATGTTTTTCTGTGTTTGTTCATTCAGGAAGTCCTGCTGCAAAGTGTCGACGTAAACTCAAGTCTAACCTGCAGAAGAAGTTCCAGTGTGTGTTTGAGGGGATCGCTAAAGCAGGAAACCCAACCCTTCTGAATCAGATCTACACACCGCTCTACATCACAGAGGGAGGGACTGCAGAGGTCAATGATGAACATGAGATCAGACAGATTGAAACAGCATCCAGGAAACCAGACAGACCAGAAACATCAATCAGACAAGAAGACATCTTTAAAGCCTCACCTGGAAGAGATGAACCAATCAGAACAGTGATGACAAAGGGAGTGGCTGGCATTGGGAAAACAGTCTTAACACAGAAGTTCACTCTGGACTGGGCTGAAGACAAAGCCAACCAGGACATACACTTCACATTTCCATTCACTTTCAGAGAGCTGAATGTGCTGAAAGAGAAAAAGTACAGCTTGGTGGAACTTGTTCATCACTTCTTTACTGAAACCAAAGAAGCAGGAATCTGCAGGTTTGAAGAGTTCCAGGTTGTGTTCATCTTTGACGGTCTGGATGAGTGTCGACTTCCTCTGGACTTCCAACACACTGAGATCCTGACTGATGTTACAGAGTCCACCTCAGTGGATGTGCTGCTGACAAACCTCATCAGGGGGAAACTGCTTCCCTCTGCTCGCCTCTGGATAACCACACGACCTGCAGCAGCCAATCAGATCCCTCCTGAGTGTGTCTGCATCGTGACAGAGGTCAGAGGGTTCACTGACCCACAGAAGGAGGAGTACTTCAGGAAGAGATTCAGAGATGAGGAGCAGGCCAGCACCATCATCTCCCACATCAAGACCTCACGAAGCCTCCACATCATGTGCCACATCCCAGTCTTCTGCTGGATCACTGCTACAGTTTTGGAGGATGTGTTGAAAAGCAGAGAGGGAGGAGAGCTGCCCAAGACCCTGACTGAGATGTACATCCACTTCCTGGTGCTTCAGTCCAAACTGAAGAACATCAAGTATGATGGAAGAGCTGAGACAGATCCACATTGGAGTCCAGAGAGCAGGAAGATGATTAAGTCTCTGGGAAAACTGGCTTTTGAGCAGCTGCAGAAAGGCAACCTGATCTTCTATGAATCAGACCTGACAGAGTGTGGCATCCATATCAGAGCAGCCTCAGTGTGCTCAGGAGTGTTCACACAGGTCTTTAAAGAGGAAAGAGGGCTGTACCAGGACAAGGTGTTCTGCTTCGTCCATCTGAGCGTTCAGGAGTTTCTGGCTGCTCTTCATGTCCATCTGACATTCATCAAGTCTGGAGTCAATCTGCTGGCAGAACAACAAACAACATCTCAGATACGTTTCTACCAGAGAGCTGTGGACGAGGCCTTAAAGAGTCCAAATGGACACCTGGACTTGTTCCTCCGCTTCCTCCTGGGTCTTTCACTGCAGACCAATCAGACTCTCCTACGAGGTCTGCTGACACAGACAGGAAGTAGCTCACAGACCAATCAGGAAACAGTTGCGTACATCAAGAAGAAGATCAGTGAGAATGTGTCTGCAGAGAGAAGCATCAATCTGTTCCACTGTCTGAATGAACTGAATGATCGTTCTCTAGTGGAGGAGATCCAACAGTACCTGAGATCAGGAATTCTCTCCACAGATAAACTGTCTCCTGCTCAGTGGTCAGCTCTGGTCTTCATCTTACTGTCATCAGGAAAAGATCTGGATGTGTTTGACCTGAAGAAATACTCTGCTTCAGAGGAGGCTCTTCTGAGGCTGCTGCCAGTGGTCAAAGCCTCCAACAAAGCTCTGTAGGTACACATATAGTTATTGATTGATTGATTGATTGATTGATTGATTGATTGATTGATTGATTGATTGATTTTAAAGACATTCATTTTCAAAAGGCCAAAAAAAATTAATTATTAATTTCATGTTTTTCTATATGTATTCTCCAGACTGACTGACTCTAACCTCTCAGAGAGAAGCTGTGCAGCTCTGTCCTCAGTTCTCAGCTCCCAGTCCTCTAGTCTGAGAGATCTGGACCTGAGTAACAACAACCTGCAGGATTCAGGAGTGAAGCAGCTTTCTGCTGGACTGGAGAGTCCACACTGTGGACTGGAAACTCTCAGGTTTGATGAGTGATTTATATTACTGTATTACTATTTATTCTGATTACTTTATTATTAACTGTCACATCTCCAGCTGGTTTAGAACAGAACACCAAAGATTGTAGCTGGTGCTTGGCAGAGATTATATATCATCACAGTTTAGATTTATTTCAATGGAAATATTATTTGTCTTCTTGTTCATTATTGTCTCTTCAGGCTGACTGACTGTAACCTCTCAGAGAGAAGCTGTGCAGCTCTGTCCTCAGTTCTCAGCTCCCAGTCCTCTAGTCTGAGAGATCTGGACCTGAGTAACAACAACCTGCAGGATTCAGGAGTGAAGCAGCTTTCTGCTGGACTGGAGAGTCCACACTGTACACTGGAAACTCTCAGGTCAGGATTCATCAACCTGTTCAACTGATCATCATTTAAACTGTGATTTATATGAGGAGATAAACACCTGGACATTTTCTCTACTCAGATTATCTTCAGCATGTGTTTAGACCCTGTGAATAACTTTCTATTAATATATATTTATTAGTTTTGTTGTGTCTCTGCTGTTGGAACCTGAAATACCAGAGAGGAGTTTTAAGATTCACAAACTGAATGAAGAACTGTGTAACTGGCCCAAAGTAAAACACACAGACAGTTATTCAGTGAACAGATGTTGGTAACAGTTGTAGATTCTTTTAATCTCAGAGCAGTATCTGTGCTGGGATGATAGTGATTTTTACTCACCATGGTGATATGACACTTCACCTCAGCTGTTATCTGGTTAACCACCATTTAATTCTTCTTCAGTTTCAAACAACATTAAAACTGGATGATCACTGAAACTGAATGAAGGAGTCAGAAATGTTTGTTTCTGTTATTTTTACTGTTATTTCCACAATGTTCAGTCCTTTATTTGCCACATTAGTTGTGATTCCTGTTATGTATTCAACTGTGAGCATCTGAGACGGAGTCATTTACCTCTGTGACGTGTTGGAGGTTTGATGTTCATACAAACTGTAGTCAGAGTCTGTTACCTGCAGCTCTTCATCTAATCAGCTCACTGTGGCTGCTTTTTAAAGAGTATTATTTTATTTACATATATTTTTAGCAGTGAAGAGTTAGCAGTCGCTAGCATCACGTTGACTAAGGTTACAGGAAGCTGGAAGAACTTCACAATAAAAACTTTACAGTGGTTGGCCATCTGAATCGAGAAGTAGTGACTGAAAGTATGAAGTTTAACTGTAAAGATGACAGAAACACATTGGTGATGGCAGTAATAAACACAGGAGCTTCCAGTCCTGCAGTGATCTCAGATCATGTGACATGTGTGTTGTTTTGTGTGTTCAGTCTGTCAGGATGTCTGATCACAGAGGAAGGCTGTGTTTCTCTGGCCTCAGCTCTGAGCTCCAACCCCTCCCATCTGAGAGAGCTGGACCTGAGCTACAATCATCCAGGAGACTCAGGAGAGAAGCTTCTGTCTGCTGGACTAAAGGATGCACACTGGAGACTGGACACTCTCAGGTATGGACAGACAGGTGGGCACTCTCAGGTATGGACAGACAGGAGGACACTCTCAGGAATGGACAGGTGGACACTCTCAGGTATGGACAGACAGGAGGACACTCTCAGGTATGGACAGACAGATGGACATTCTCAGGTATGGACAGACAGGTGGACACTCTCAGATATGGACAGACAGATGGACATTCTCAGGTATGGACAGACAGGTGGACACTCTCAGGTATGGACAGACAGATGGACACTCTCGGGTATGGACAGATGGACACTCTCAGGTATGTACAGACAGATGGACACTCTCAGGTATGGACAGACAGGTGGACACTCTCAGGTATGGACAGACAGGTGGACACTCTCAGGTATGGGCAGACAGGTGGACACTCTCAGGTATGGACAGGTGGACACTCAGGTATGGACAGACAGGAGGACACTCTCAGGTATGGACAGACAGATGGACATTCTCAGGTATGGACAGACAGGTGGACACTCTCAGATATGGACAGACAGATGGACATTCTCAGGTATGGACAGACAGGTGGACACTCTCAGGTATGGACAGACAGATGGACATTCTCAGGTATGGACAGACAGGTGGACACTCTCGGGTATGGACAGATGGACACTCTCAGGTATGTACAGACAGATGGACACTCTCAGGTATGGACAGACAGGTGGACACTCTCAGGTATGGACAGAAAGATGGACACTCTCAGGTATGGACAGACAGATGGACACTCTCAGTTATGGACAGACAGGTGGACACTCTCAGGTATGGACAGACAGGTGGACACTCTCAGGTTTAGACAGACAGGTGGACACTCTCAGGTATGGACAGACAGGTGGACACTCTCAGGTATGGACAGACAGGTGGACATATATGATGTCATGTCCATGTTTGATGCTCTCTCCTCCTTTCAGCCTGCAGCCTGCTGGAGTCCGATGCTTGACACCAGGTCTGAGGAAGTGTAAGTGTGTTTTTATTTCATTCATCAAACTGTGACATCACTCATTCACATCCTGCTGAGGATGAAGATGATGTCATCATCAATCAGATGATAGATCAATAACTGCAGCTGTATTGTGTCTCGTTCTCTCCATCAGATGCCTGTGAACTGGAACTGGATTCAAACACAATGAACAGAGAACTCAAACTGTCTGATAACAACAGGAAGGTGACATATGTGAAGGAGGATCAGTCATATCCTGATCATCCAGACAGATTTGACTACAGGCCTCAACTGCTGTGTAGAAATGTTCTGACTGGTCGCTGTTACTGGGAGGTCGAGTGGAGAGGAAACGTTGATATATCAGTGAGTTACAGAAGAATCAGCAGGAAAGGAGACAGTACTAACTGTTGGTTTGGATGGAACGATCAATCCTGGAGACTGAGCTGCTCTGATGGTCGTTACTCTGTACGTCACAATAAGAGAGAAACACCCATCTCCTCGTCCTCCTCCTCCTCCTCCTCCTCCTCCTCCTCCTCTGTCTCTAACAGAGTAGCAGTGTATGTGGACTGTCCTGCTGGCACTCTGTCCTTCTACAGAGTCTCCTCTGACACACTGATCCACCTCCACACATTCAACACCACATTCACTGAACCTCTGTGTGCTGGGTTTGGGTTCTGGACATCTGGTTCCTCAGTCTCTCTGTAGGAGGGAGAGTCTCTCTGTGTCCTCTGTAGGAGGGAGAGTCTCTCTGTGTCTCTGTAGGAGGGAGAGTCTCTCTGTGTCCTCTGTAGGAGGGAGAGTCTCTCTGTGTCTCTGTAGGAGGGAGAGTCTCTCTGTGTCCTCTGTAGGAGGGAGAGTCTCTCTGTGTCCTCTGTAGGAAGGAGAGTCTCTCTGTGTCCTCTGTAGGAGGGAGAGTCTCTCTGTGTCTCTGTAGACAGTCTGCAGATGGTTCAGTCTGAACAGGATCACACACAGCTGATATTTGGTACCAACATCATTTTTCATTTATTAAATCATCATCATTTTAGTCATCCAGAGAATCATGTTACTGTAATTATAATGTAGTTTGTCTAATAAATCCTTTGTAGTCCAGAATGAAAGGACTGACAGTAGGAACAGTTAGTGTGTTGTTATGTTTTATGTTAATGTTAATGTGGAGGTTTACAGTCTGAACTACATTAAAGTCTCTGCTGCTCATCTGAACCTGAGAGCAGAGAAGCGTTGGCTGTAGTCATGTGACATGTTGACCAATCACAGATCCTTCTTTGTTCCTTCAGAGTCTCTGATTGGTTGTTGAGATGAGATGATGTCACTCTGTGTCTTATTGTACAATAAAAACTGTTTCATCTTCAACCAAAACAGTTTTATGTTTTATTTCATCTTTGTGTTAATAATTAATTATTAATAAGAATTTAAGAATGATCAATTGTTATTAATTTAGGGAACAAAAGGGAAATAATCAAACAGTTAAATTATAAAGGTGAAGAAGTGACTCCGATATTTTGATCAGCCGCATATCACAATAAAATAAAATTACATTACACATTAAATTAAATGTAAAAATAAATAAATAAATAAAACAATTAAATTAAATTAAATTAAATAAAACAAAACAAAACAAAACAAAACAAAACAAAACAAAACAAAACAAAACAAAATAAAATAAAACTGATACAAACAGGAAGTGATTTAATGACCAGCAGAGTAAACAGTTCCCACTGAGAAACTGTCTGGGGGAAACAACAGCTCTGCTCATCAATAACAGCTGATCAATAACAGCTGATCAGTAATCAATAACAGCTGATCAGTGATCAACAACAGCTGATCAATAACAGCTGATCAGTAATCAATAACAGCTATCAATGATCAATAACAGCTGATCAGTGATTAATAACAGCTGATCAATGATCAATAACAGCTGATCAATAATCAATAACAGCTGATCAATAATCAATAGCAGCTGATCAGTAACAGAAACATGTAAATGTGTGCAGCTTAGTGACCTTTGACCCTCAGCAGGATCAATAACCAGGAGGGGAGCTCCGGTCGTCTGCAATGAGGCCAACGCTGAAGTAACTTAAAACTGCATTCTATCAAAAGGCCACCAGGGGGCGACGTAAACAGTCCATGGTAAAAACCCATAGACTGTTTACCCTAATGCAGTGGTTCTCAAAGTGGGGTCCGGGGACCCCCGGGGGTCCTTGAAACAGTTTGCTACAGGTCAAGTTAGGCCAAAATGCAATGAAATGATTCTGTTTGAAACTATTGAGGTATCAACATAACATGTTCTTGTAATAAAATGTTCCAATGTATTTGACAGAACAGATATTAAGCCTATATGATGTAAGTTGTAAGCCTAAATTTGTGTTGTGATTAAGAGGGGGTCCTTGCAAAATATTTTGCGCCATTAGGGGTCCCCGACCCCATTAAGTTTGAGAACCCCTGCCCTAATGCATACCCTGCTCTATCGTCACATATAAAATCAGGGAGGCCAAAATGTCCCAAATGAACATCATACTGCATTGAAGAAGGCTTTAAACTAGTGATTGAGACCATAAACACATTTTGAAAACGTTTACTGAGGTTAGAAATCAAGTGAGAAGTTGGTGAATTCTCCATTGACTTGTATAGAGACGGAAGTCCTTTTGACACCAAAACGGTCGCCCCCTGGTGGCCTTTTGATAGAATGCAGTTTAAGTTACTTCCTGGTTGGCCTCATTTCAGAGGACCGGAACTCCCCTCCTGGTTATTGATCATGAATCAGTTTATTGATCATGAATCAGGTTATTGATCATGAATCATGTTATTGATCATGTATCAGTTTATTGATCATGAATCAGGTTATTGATCATGAATCATGTTATTGATCATGTATCAGTTTATTGATCATGAATCAGGTTATTGATCATGAATCATGTTATTGATCATGAATTAGCTTATTGATCATGAATCAACTTATTGATCATGAATCAACTTATTGATCATGAATCACCTTATTGATCATGAATCAGGTTATTGACCATGAATAAGGTTATTGACCATGAATCAGCTTATTGATCATGAATCAGCTTATTGATCATGAATCAGGTTATTGACCATGAATAAGGTTATTGACCATGAATCAGCTTATTGATCATGAATCAGCTTATTGACCATGAATTAGGTTATTGACCATGAATCAGTTTATTGATCATGAATCAGCTTATTGATCATGAATCAGTTTATTGATCCTGAATCAGGTTATTGACCATGAATCAGCTTATTGATCATGAATCAGTTTATTGATCATGAATTAGGTTATTGACCATGAATCAGCTTATTGATCTTGAATCAGGTTATTGATCCTGAATCAGTTTATAAACCAGCAGAAAAAGTTCAGTCCTGAATTAAATAATTAATTAATAACTGATAATAACTCAGAAACCTTTAGACTTTATTAATAATGAAGGTGAGACTCAGAGACACACACACACACACACACACACATACACACACGTGTGTGTGTGTGTTAACCCTAACCTCAGCAGGCTGACCCTGACCCTAACCCAACCAAGTCCTGAGTAAATATACATGAACATACTTATCAGAAGGGAGAAAACATTTCTTTATTAAAAATACTTGTTTTTATTGGTCTCATGTAATATTCTAATTGGGTTTTCATTAGATGTAAACAATAATCATCCAGATGTAAACACATAAAGGTTTGAAATATTTCACTTTGTGTAATGAATCTATAGTTTATCAGTTTCACTTTTTACATTGAATTACAGACATAAATAAACTTTTCTACAATATTTCTAATTTATTGAGATGCACCTGTATATAAAATCTAGTAAAAATAAAACTTTTAAAAGAAGTGAAAAGTTTTATCTTCATTATTTATTATTCTTCTTTATTATTCTGTTTTTATTTGTCTCATTGAATATTGTTTTATGATTATTGTCTGTTGTTGTTTTTATGTTTCAGCCACAGTGACATTATACTGACAGTAAAGGAAGAATAAATATTAATATTTATACTTCCTTCAACAATATAATTATATATAATATAATATAATATAATATAATAATTGAGTTTATTATTCTATAGATGATAATGTGCATTTATTGTAATTGAAAAGGTGAATTTATATTAAAGTTATATTTGTTTTAAATGATTAATTAATTTTATTATTTAGACAGTAAAAGAGAGAATGTCAGTTTTACATTAAATAGTGAATCACAGTGTTTTATTTTATTTTCAGTGTGAAATCTTTATTAAATCTTTATTAAATCTTTTCTCTGTTCTGCGCTGCACAGTCTGTCCAGCAGGGGGCGCCGATACGTTTCTCTTTAAGCTGAAACACACTGAAGGATCCTCACTGAGATTATTTTTATCATTTTATTCTTTTCTGTTTTTCTTCAACATGTTTTTACAATTAAACCATCAAATATTAACATTAATCCAGTTTCATGTTTGTCTGATTCTTTTATTATTATAAGTTTTAATTCATATAAAATGAGTAAATTAAATGAATGAATTGAAGGTTTACAGATGATTTATGTGTTAATGAAAAATAATCAGAAACTAAAATAAACTTACAAACATTCTTAAACTGTTTTCTGACATTTTATAAACCAAACAAGCAAATAATCAGCTGATTGATGGATAATGAAAGAATTAGTTGCAGCTGTGTTTTTTTCCTCCTGGAGGATCCAGAGTTCCCAGACCAGACTCTGAGAGGGTGGCCTCCTTGTGACTTGGTGTTTTGGGGCTGCTGACCTGGACTGGGGATATTGTCGGGCAGTGGAAGGAACACAAAGAACATGTCCTCGGAGGTAGACCTGGATGATCCAGGGGATCTTCATTCATATCCCTGGCAGAGGTCTCTGAGGGGGGGGAGGGGGCGGGGGGATTCACCCTGAGATGCTGAAGGATCTGGACATTGTGGGGCTTTCATGGAGGTCAGGGACCCATGGACTGGCAGACTGGAGGCTCCAACTATCAGGGATCACACTACTCAGCCTCCAGGAGAAGCTGATGGGGGGATTGCTGTGTCTTCTTCAAGGTGAGGGTAAGATGCAGCGTGAGATTGACAGGTGGATGGGTGCAGCATCAGCAGTGATGCAGGTGGATGGGTGCAGCATCAGGTGGATAGGTGCAGCAGCAGCAGTGATGCAGGTGGATGGGTGCAGCATCAGGTGGATAGGTGCAGCAGCGGCAGTGATGCAGGTGGATGGGTGCAGCAGCGGCAGTGATGCAGGTGGATGGGTGCAGCAGCGGCAGTGATGCAGGTGGATGGGTGCAGCATCAGCAGTGATGCAGGTGGATAGGTGCAGCATCGGCAGTGATGCAGGTGGATGGGTGCAGCATCGGCAGTGATGCAGGTGGATGGTTGCAGCATCGGCAGTGATGCAGGTGGATGGGTGCAGCAGCGGCAGTGATGCAGGTGGATGGGTGCAGCATCAGCAGTGATGCAGGTGGATGGGTGCAGCAGCGGCAGTGATGCAGGTGGATGGGTGCAGCAGCGGCAGTGATGCAGGTGGATGGGTGCAGCAGCAGCAGCAGTGATGACCGTCCTGGTGGAGAAAGAGCTGAGCCTGAAGGTGAAGCTCTCAGTTTAACAGTCAGTCTACGTCCCAACCCTCATTCATTCATTTTTAATAATTCATTACTTAAAAAATACCTCCAGACTTCTTCATTATATTTATTAAGAACATCTGATGATGAAATCTTAAAAGAGTTTAAAAATGTTCACACTTTGCTGTCAGATTAAGTTCAGTCTGGATTATTTACATGTTGAATTTATTCATTAACCACTGATACAACATGTTTAAATATAATATAATCTATAAACTACAGACATCCAAAACAAACCCAACATGAAAAGAGTTTTATAGATGATGATAATCTATGTAACCTATAATCCTTTAATTATGTACTTTATATTCATGTAGAACATTTCAAACTTGATAACAGCTGAAAGTCTCTCCTCTCTGTCCCCTCATCGGTCTCACCACGTCTCCATCATCACCTCCGCCTCCCAATAAGCTCGGGTCCATCGCTATGGCAACTGGTTGCCACGGGCGACGAGACACAGCCAGGCAGCGCCAGGCAGCATCCTCCTCAGCTGTTGTCGAAGGCAGAGAGAGAAAGAGAGAGAGAGAGAGAAAAAGAGAGAAAGAAGGCGCGGCGCCGAAGATAAAACCAAACTGAATAAATAAGAAACGTCCAATCAGACGGCTGGATTCTGCCTGCGGTGTTTCTGCTTTTTTTCCTTCTGAGAGGAAAGGAGAAGATGAGAGGATGAGAGGATGAGAGGAGGGTGACAACTTGTTCTGGTGAGAAAGTGTCTCAGCTGCTGTGAATGCAGGTGAGTCCAAACTTATTTATTTCTATGTGATGAGTGACGGCTGTGTACTGGTGTCTACTGGTGTCTACTGGTGTCTACTGGTGTCTACTGGTGTCTACTGGTGTCTACTGGTGTCTACTGGTGTGTACTGGTGTCTACTGGTGTCTACTGGTGTCTACTGGTGTCTACTGGTGTCTACCAATAACTGATAATATTAATGTGATATTACACATTCATCCTGTGAGTCTGCACAGATGTTTTCAAAGTCTGTTAATCAATATATTTTAGGTTTAATGTCATTAAAACAGCAACAGAGCATCAGGTGCAGCAGTGGGGGGTTGTTGGGTGGTGGTTGGGGGGGGGGGGGGGGTCAGGACCCTGCAGAGAATCACAAAATCAAAATCTGAGGCGTCACGAGACGATCGAAAGGAGGCAAAACATTTGACGTGTTTAAAATTTGCATTTAAATGCAGCAGAGCTCCATCGGCCCTGCTATAGCACTGATATTACCCCCCCCCCCCCCCCCCCCCCCCCACACACACACACATACACACACACACACACACACACACACACACACGCTTAATTTTATGATCGTAACATTTTCGTATTTATTCTTATTCAACATGCTGAAAAATGGCAGCATCCACTTTTCTTTTTCTTCTTTTATTATATTGTTTAATAATCATATTCTTTAAATAATGAAGTTCTTCATATTTCAGCTTTATATTAATATTCTGAGTCTCTGCTGGAATAAAAACTCCTTATTTATCTTCTACTGGCTTTATGCAGCCGCTCAGTTCAGCCTCTGACTGAAACAGGCCGTTTGAGCTCCTGTCTCTTTAAGGCCCCCCGATGATGATGATGATGATGATGATGATGATGATGATGATGATGATGATGATGATGATGATTGTTTCATTGCAGACACACAAAAACACTATATTTATTTTCTATATTTATTTTCTATATTTATTTTCTAGATTTATATTCGTGACGCAGCAGCAGGGAAAAAAAGAAAAAAAACTTGTCATATTTTATTGAATTTAAAAAGAATCTGTAAAATAAACAACAGTAAATGTCGATGAACTGATCAGCTGATTAACAGTCGGTGTCGTTAAACCACATTTTATTTTAGTTTAAATTATCTTCTGATTTAAAGACGTGTGAATCTGTGAAAGTGTATTTGGGCCTAAAAGCTTCAGGTGATGTTGTAGTTACACAGTTGGACCACATTGTGATAAACAATAATTAACAATAATAGTAATAAAAAATAATATTAATAATAATGATCAATGTATGTTAGTTTGCATGTTCTTCCCGTGCCTGCGTGGGTTCTCCGGGTTCTCCAGGTTCTCTGGGTTCTCTGGGTTCTCTGGGTTCTCTGGGTTCTCCAGGTTCCCCAGGTTCTCCGGGTTCTCTGGGTTCTCCGGGTTCTCTGGGTTCTCTGGGTTCTCCAGGTTCCCCAGGTTCTCCGGGTTCTCCGGGTTCTCTTGGTTCTCTGGGTTCCTCCCACAGACCAAGAACATGCAGGTTCGGTTCATTGCAGAATCTAAATTGCCCGTAGGTGATAATGATTGTCTATGTGATCTATGTGAGCCTCTCGACCAATAACAGCAGGGATTGGCTGAACCCCGCCTCCTCTCGACCAATGACAGCAGGGATTGGCTGAACCCCGCCACCTCTCGACCAATGACAGCAGGGATTGGCTGAACCCCGCGTCCTCTCGACAAATGACAGCAGGGATTGGCTGAACCCCGCCTCCTCTCGACCAATGACAGCAGGGATTGGCTAAACCCCGCCACCTCTCAACCAATGACAGCAGGGATTGGCTGAACCCCGCCTCCTCTCGACCAATGACAGCAGGGATTGGCTGAACCCCGCCTCCTCAACCAATGACCGCAGGGATTGGCTGAACCCCGCCTCCTCTCGACCAATAACAGCAG